>NC_088880.1:22237207-22421595 GCF_032884065.1 Artemia franciscana | reverse complement strand
ATATATATATATATATATATATATATATATATATATATATATATATATATATATATATATATATATATATATATATATATATATATATATATATGTTGTTTGTTTGTGTGTCCGTCGACTGACGTCATTATAAGGATTGAGCTGTATGTCGTCATGAAGTTGTTTTTCGACTGACGAAATTACAGACCGGGACACTGCGACAAGAATGACGACCGGGACACAGGGATTATAAACGACGACTGGGACACAGGGACACAACTACAACAGGGATGCTGGGAAAGCAAAACAATAAAAAAGGTAAAAAACCCACAGGTGGGACACAGGGACACAACTACGTAACGACTTACGCGCGGGGGGGATACAAAGCGCCCCCACCAACTAGGTGTTGTGTGGCGTGAAGCGCCACCCCAACAGCTAGTATATACATATATATATATATCTATATATATAAAAATAAGTTGTCTGTCTGTGGATGTGTGGATGGATGTGTGGATGGATGTGTCAGGTGACGTCACCTGAAAAAACTGGATTAGGTGACGTCAAAACTGAAAAAAACTAAAAAAAGGCAAAAACTACAAAAAAAACTAAAAACTAATAAAAAAATAAAAAAGCTAAAAAACTAAAAAAACTATAAAGGTAAAAACCAATAAAAAACTAAAAAAAAAACTGAAAAAACTAAAAAAAGGCAAAAACTACAAAAAAAAACTAAAAACTAATAAAAAAAGTAAAAAAGCTAAAAAACTAAAAAAACTAAAAAAACTAAAAAAAGGTAAAAAACTAAAAAAAATAAAAAATAAAAAAAAAACTAAAAAAAAGGAAAAAACTGAAAAATAAGCTAAAATAAAGGTAAAAACCAATAAAAAACTAAAAAAAAAAAGGAAAAAATCTAATAAATGACGACACTCAAAGAGAAAGCGACCAGACAAAAAACTAAAAAAAAGGCAAAAACTACAAAAAAACTAAAAACTAATAAAAAAAATAAAAAAGCTAAAAAACTAAAAAAACTAAAAAAAGGTAAAAAACTAAAAAAACTAAAAACTAAAAAAAACTAAAAAAGGTAAAAACTAAAAGAACTAAAAAAGAAAAAATAAATGACGACACTCAAAGAGAAAGCGACCAGGACAAAAGGAATGTTCGATTAGCAATCAACAAAGCACCGGGACACAGGAGTATAAATGACGACCAGGACACAAGTAAAAAAAAAAATTAACAAAACTAAAAAGAAGGTAAAAACTACAAAAAAACTAAAAAGAAAAAAAAAACTAAAAACTAATAAAAAAACTAAAAAATCTAAAAATCTAAATAAACTAAAAAAGAAAAAAAAAGGAAAAAAATAAAGGAGAAAAACAAAACTAAAAAACGAATGTATATACAGACCGGTACACCGGGATACAAATGACGACCGGGACACAGGGAATATAAATAACGACCGGGACACAGGGACACAACTACAACGGGGACACCGGGGGAAACAGGGGGATATAAATGACGACCGGGACAAAAAAACTAAAAAGAAATAAAAACTAAAAACTAATAAAAAAAACTAAAAATCTAAAATCTAAATAAGCTAAAAAAGAAAAAAAAAGGAAAAAAATAAAGGAGAAAAACAAAACTAAAAAACGAATGTATATACAGACCGGGACACCGGGATACAAATGATGACCGGGACCCGGGACACAGGGAATATAAATGACGACCGGGACACAGGGACACAACTACAACGGGGACACCGGGGGAAACAGGGGGATAACCTGACAATCTATTTATATGCAAAGACAATGGGACAGCAAAGAATGTTGTATATTCGCAAGTTTTACGTAGTTAAAACCATATATATATATATATATCTATATTCACAGGTGGGACATAGGGACACAACTACAATGGCGCGTAACTATTATGGCGCGTAACGACTTACGCGCGCGGGGGGGCTTGGGGGGGGCGCGAAGCGCCCCCACCAACTAGGTGTTGGGGTGGCGCGAAGCGCCACCCCAACAGCTAGTATATATATATATATATATATATATATATATATATATATATATATATATATATCTATCTATATTCACAGGTGGGACATAGGGACACAACTACAATGGCGCGTAACTATTATGGCGCGTAACGACTTACGCGCGCGGGGGGGCTTGGGGGGGGCGCGAAGCGCCCCCACCAACTAGGTGTTGGGGTGGCGCGAAGCGCCACCCCAACAGCTAGTATATATATAAAAATAAGTTGTCTGTGGATCTGTGGATCTGTGGATCAGGTGACGTCATGTTTCGGCTGACGTCATGAAATTAGTTGCCATCATTTTTGCTTTGAAGGTGACGTCATTCAAGTTATATAAGACATATGTTCGCGTAGAATTCTATTAATGTTTAAGTTTACAATGACTGATGAAGATGCTCAAAGAGTCTATGCCAAAAAACTTGCTGCTGATAGAGAAAGTCAGAAAAGAAAGCGTGCCGAGGAATCAAAAGAACAGCAAGGAAACAGGCTTGAGGCTAAAGAACGCAAAACCGCGCAGTTAGATGAAGATCCACCTGGACAGCGAGAGTCAAAACATATTAAAACTGAAAATGATAGCGATGATGATTGGGTTTGGGATTTTGACTTGGAAAAGGTCATCAATGACTACCAGATTTTAGTTAAAAAAACAAAGGTTCGGCGATATGTATTTCATAGTGAAGCTGAAAAATAAAGAAGAAAAAGAAAACTGAAAAAAGAAAAAAGAGAAATTACAGACTGGGATACCGGGACACAAATGACGACCGGGACACAGGGAATATAAATGACGACCAGGACACAGGTATTTAAGAATATCGTTCAAAGACAAATTTTTAATTGTAAGAAGACCGTTGAAAGAGAAATTTCTAATTGTAAAATGACTGAAAAACCTACAATGGCAACGGTACCACCATCGAAGTAGATAACCAGTGGGTTTACGGCCAACCTACCATCTTCAAAGATACCACGATAGGAAGACTCTACACCGTTCACCCCAATCAACATGAATGCTTCTTTCTACGCCTGCTTTTGGTGAATGTACCCGGTCCGACATCCTTTGAGTATTTGAGAACTGTAAACGGTACTATACATGACACTTACCGTAGTGCATGCCAAGCTCTGAATTTATTGGAGAATGACCAACACTGGGATAACTGCATCAATGACGCGTGCGAAACGTCAACCCCAAGTAAAATTCGTACACTTGCTCTCCATCAGCTCCTACAGAGTTATGGGAAAAATATAAGTCAAAAATGTCCGAAGATATACTCCATCGAAAACAGTTAGAGACGTCAAAAATGACTTTTGATTTTACATCAGAAATTTATAACGACACTTTAGTTATTATAGAAGATTTGTGCGTACGTATGGCAAACAAACCTCTTCAGGATTTGGGAATGCCTTCACCTAACCGTATCGCTGCTGTTTCGACATGTGTAGAATTGGATCGTGAACAAAGTTACAGTACGAGTGATCTATTGTCGTATGTACAAAATAACATTTACAAGTTAACGTCGGAACAAAAAGACATTTATGATACGATAGACTCAATTTCAGGACGTATACAACTACCTGCTGATTTCTGTAGTTTAGTGACGTCCAAAAATGAATTGATTGAAAAAGTATTTCCGAATATTCTAAAAAATTATAAAAATAATAAATGGCTTTTAGTTATTATAGAAGATTTGTGCGTACGTATGGCAAACAAACCTCTCCAGGATTTGGGAATGCCTTCACCTAACCGTATCGCTGCTGTTTCGACATGTGTAGAATTGGATCGTGAACAAAGTTACAGTACGAGTGATCTATTGTCGTATGTACAAAATAACATTTACAAGCTAACGTCGGAACAAAAAGACATTTATGATACGATAGACTCAATTTCAGGACGTATACAACTACCTGCTGATTTCTGTAGTTTAGTGACGTCCAAAAATGAATTGATTGAAAAAGTATTTCCGAATATT
Organism: Artemia franciscana; assembly: GCF_032884065.1. Classification (NCBI taxonomy): domain Eukaryota; kingdom Metazoa; phylum Arthropoda; class Branchiopoda; order Anostraca; family Artemiidae; genus Artemia; species Artemia franciscana. The sequence goes on along the minus strand of NC_088880.1, from coordinate 22,417,624 downwards.
CTAAAAAATTATAAAAATAATAAATGGCTAAGTGAAAGAGCGATTCTCGCACCCAAAAATATAGACGTCCACGAAATCAACAATATTGTTTTGACCAAGATTCGAGACCAGGCAGTCCTTTGCAAGTCAGTCGACACAGTTTTGGAACCAAATGAAGTGGTTAATTATCCATCTGAATTTTTAAATTCCATATATCTTTCAGGGTTTCCACCACACGTGCTACAACTAAAAATAGGCGACCCACCAAAGCTTTGCAATGGCACGCGACTTGCCGTAAAAAAAACAATGGAAAGCCTAATAAAGGCGACAATCTTGACAGGGCATTTTGAGGGTAAGGCTGTTCTTATTCCTCGCATTCCCATGATTCCAACGGATCTGCCTTTTCAATTTAAAAGATTGCAATTCCCAATTCGATTAGCATTTGCAATCACCATTAACAAAGCTCAAGGTCAATCATTAGAAAAATGTGGTATAGATCTTAATACTGATTGTTTTTCCCATGGACAATTGTACGTTGCATGTTCGAGGGTCGGTAAACCTGACAATCTATTTATATGCAGCGACAATTGGACAGCGAAGAATGTTGTATATTCGCAAGTTTTACGCAGTTAATTTGTATTGTATCCATCTATCTATCTATCTATATAAAAACGAGTTGTGTGTATGCATGTTTGTTTGTTTGTAAAAAGAGCGTTTGCATATGACGTCATTATTAGTGCATACGGCTTTGTATATGCACAGACAATGGGAAAGCCAAGAATGTTGTATATTCGCAATTTTTACGTAGTTTAACTCCTGCAGACGAAATGAATGCTTGCCTGAAAAATTCTAATTTATGGGCACACGTAAAAATATTAAAATTAACTACAAATATGCGTGTCCGATTGAAAAACGATGATTCTGGTCAAACATTTTCAGATCAATTGCTGGCAATTGGAAACGGAAAGCTTCCAGTAGTGGGAAAGCCAAAAATGTTGTATATTCGCAATTTTTACGTAGTTTGAAACACATATATAAATCTATCTATATTCACAGGTGGGACACAGGGACACAACTACAATGGCGCGTAACTAATATGGCGCGTAACGACTTACGCGCGCGGGGGGGCTTGTATATATATATATATAAATAAGATGTTTGTTTGTGTGTGTGTGTTGACTGACGTCATTATAAGTATTGAGCTGTATGTCGTCATGAAGTTGTTTGTCGACTGACGTCATGTTTGTCGACTGACGAAATTACAGACCGGGACACCAGGACACAGATGACGACCGGGACACAGGGAATATAAATGACGACCGGGACACAAATAACGACCGGGACACAAGGAATATAAATGACGACCGGGACAAAGGGACACCACTACGACGGGGGGCTCTGATTGAATATATAAATGACGACCGGGACACAGGAAATGTTTGATTAGCAATCACCATCAACAAAACTCAAGGGCAATCATTAGAATAATGAGGTATAGATCTGAATACGGATTGTTTTTCCGATGGACAATTGCATTTTTACAATTGTACTTCATCAGTGATAGAAATTCTGAATTGAATGCACGTTGCGAAATTTCTCCCAAAGTTGAAAGGACAATCGTTTCCCAATTGCAACATCTTTTCCACGAAAATAATAATTTAGTGCGTCTGTTCAAAACAGCCATCGATTTGATGCCTACTGATACGCATAAAATTGTTATTTCCGCTGACAAAACGCCTCCTGGCCAACATGTGCGTAGATACAATGCTCCGACTATCGACGAAGTGGCAATCGTTATGGTCGGTGATCAGTTTTTACCTCGAGATATTATTCTTCATAAGCGAAACGCTCAGTTGTTAAGAATTGCTGAAACTCATCGATGCTACGATGCCCTACAATATCCTATCATTTTTTGGGATGGAGCCGACGGCTATCACTTTAATATTAAATTGATGAATCCAGCCACTAACAAAGAAATGAATAAGAAATGCAGTGCAATGCATTATTATTCCTATAGACTACTGATTCGGCAGGATGAAGAAAATTATATTTTAAAATGCCGTGAATTGTTTCACCAATTCGTCGTGGATATGTATGCTAAAATTGAATCAGAACGTTTGCTATATATCCGCCTGAATCAGACCAAGCTCCGCTCTGAACAATACATTCATTTGCGAGATGCAGTTATAAATGACGGTAATACCACAAACGTTGGAAGATTAACAATTTTACCTTCGTCATATGCTGGCAGTCCCCGTCATATACATGAATATGCTCAAGATGCTATTGCGTATGTTCGTCTCTATGGTCGTCCAGATTTATTTATTACATTTACATGTAATCAATCTTGGGACGAGATACTGCAGCTTTTACTTCAAGGACAATCGGCGGTTCATAGGCATGACATTACGGCACGTGTCTTCCGGCAAAAGTTGAAATCACTGATAAACTACCTTGTAAAACATGAAGTGTTTGGGTCAGTGTGATGCTGGATGTACTCAGTGGAATGGCAAAAACGAGGTTTGCCACACGCACATATACTAATCTGGCTACATAAAAAAATTACTTTGAACGAAATTGATGATGTTATTTCCGCTGAAATACCTGATAAAAATGTCGATAAGGGGTTACATGATATTACTGTAAAAAATATGATACATGGACCTTGCGGTGCACTGAACGAAAAATCACGATGCATGGCCAAAGGAAGGTGCACAAAGCAATATCCTCGACTTTTAGTACCCAAAACAATTACTGGCAATGATGGTTACCCACAATATAGAAGAAGATCTACTGAAGATGGCGGTAAAACAGCAATAATAAAGAAGCGTAACGGTACCACCATCGAAGTAGATAACCAGTGGGTTGTTCCATATTCCCCATTATTATCAAAAACATTTAATGCACACATAAACGTTGAATACTGTAACTCCGTAAAGGCAATCAAATTCATGTGTAAATACGTCAACAAAGGCAGTGACATGGCAGTTTTTGGCTTGCAGCCCGAAATCAAAGATTTCGATGAAATCGTAGAATATCAGGCTGGAAGATGCATAAGCAGTAATGAAGCTGTTTGGCGAATTCTTTCATTTCCGATACATGAACGTAGTCCAGCTGTTGTTCACTTAGCGGTACATTTACAGAATGGTCAACGTGTTTATTTCACGGAAACCAACGTGCAACAAAGAGTCCTGAATCCACCGGATACAACATTAACAGCTTTTTTTTCGCTTTGCAAAAATGATTCTTTTGCAAAAAAACTGCTGTATACTGAAGTGCCTTCGTATTACACGTGGAATACTAAAAATAAAGTATTTGAACGTCGAAAACAGGGTAAGTCAGTCGACGGCCAACCTACCATCTTCAAAGATACCACGATAGGAAGACTCTACACCGTTCACCCCAATCAACATGAATGCTTCTTTCTACGCCTGCTTTTGGTGAATGTACCCGGTCCGACATCCTTTGAGTATTTGAGGACTGTAAATGGTACTATACATGACACTTACCGTAGTGCATGCCAAGCTCTGAATTTATTGGAGAATGACCAACACTGGGATAACTGCATCAATGACGCGTGCGAAACGTCAACCCCAAGTCAAATTCGTGCATTGTTTGGCATCATTTTAACAACTTGCTCTCCATCAGCTCCTACAGAGTTATGGGAAAAATATAAGTCAAAAATGTCCGAAGATATACTCCATCGAAAACAGTTAGAGACGTCAGATATGACTTTTGATTTTACATCAGAAATTTATAACTACACTTTAGTTGTTATAGAAGATTTGTGCGTAAGTATGGCAAACAAACCTCTTCAGGATTTGGGAATGCCTTCACCTAACCGTATCGCTGCTGTTTCGACATGTGTAGAATTGGATCGTGAACAAAGTTACAGTACGAGTGATCTATTGTCGTATGTACAAAATAACATTTCCAAGTTAACGTCGGAACAAAAAGACATTTATGATACGATAATGCATTGTGTCAATAACAACGTTGGAGAAATTTTCTTTTTGGATGCGCCAGGAGGTACTGGTAAAACGTTTGTGATAAAACTGATTCTGGCATCAATTCGATCAAAAAATGATATAGCATTGGCAATTGCGTAGTCCGGAATAGCCGCAACATTGGTGCCTGGTGGAAGAACTGCTCATTCCGCTTTGAAATTGCCTCTGAACTTGCATTCTACAGAAACTCCCACGTGCAATATTTCCAAATCATCTGGGATGGGTAAAGTATTGCAGCAATGCAAACTTATTATTTGGGATGAGTGCACAATGGGACACAAAAAATCGCTCGAGGCTCTGGATCAATGCTTGAAAGATTTGCGAGGGAAGTCGAAACCCTTTGGCAGCACCTTAATATTGCTTGCGGGAGATTTCAGGCAAACATTACCTATAATACCTAGATCAACTCCTGCAGACGAAATGAATGCTTGCCTGAAAAATTATAATTTATGGGCACACGTAAAAACATTAAAATTAACTACAAATATGCGTGTCCGATTGCAAAACGATGACTCTGGTCAAACATTTTCAGATCAATTGCTGGCAATGGGAAACGGAAAGCTCCCAGTAGACTCAATTTCAGGACGTATACAACTACCTGCTGATTTCTGTAATTTAGTGACGTCCAAAAATGAATTGATTGAAAAAGTATTTCCGAATGTTCTAAAAAATTATAAAAATGATAAATGGCTAAGTGAAAGAGCGATTCTCGCACCCAAAAATATAGACGTCCACGAAATCAACAATATTGTTTTGACCAAGATTCGAGACCAGGCAGTCCTTTACAAGTCAGTCGACACAGTTTTGGAACCAAATGAAGCGGTTAATTATCCATCTGTTTTTTTAAATTCCATAGATCTTTCAGGGTTTCCACCACATGTGCTACATCTAAAAATAGGCGTACCAATAATACTTTTAAGAAATATAAACCCACCAAAGCTTTGCAATGGCACTCGACTTGCCGTAAAAAAAACAATGGAAAACCTAATAGAGGCCACAATCTTGACAGGGCCTTTTGAGGGTGAGGCTGTTCTTATTCCTCGCATTCCCATGATTCCAACGGATCTGCCTTTTCAATTTAAAAGATTGCAATTCCCAATTCGATTAGCATTTGCAATCACCATTAACAAAGCTCAAGGTCAATCATTAGAAAAATGTGGTATAGATCTTAATACTGATTGTTTTTCCCATGGACAATTGTACCTTGCATGTTCGAGGGTCGGTAAACCTGACAATCTATTTATATGCAGCGACAATCGGATAGCGAAGAATGTTGTATATTCGCAAGTTTTACGCAGTTAATTTGTATTTTGGAACCAAATGAAGCGGTTAATTATCCATCTGAATTTTTAAATTCCATAGATCCTTCAGGGTTTCCACCACACGTGCTACAACTAAAAATAGGCGTACCAATAATACTTTTAAGAAATATCAACCCACCAAAGCTTTGCAATGGCACGCGACTTGCCGTAAAAAAAAACAATGGAAAACCTAATAGAGGCCACAATCTTGACAGGACCTTATGAGGGTGAGGCTGTTCTTATTCCTCGCATTCCCATGATTCCAACGGATCTGCTTTTTCAATTTAAAAGATTGCAATTCCCAATTCGATTAGCATTTGCAACCACCATCAACAAAGCTCAAGGGCAATCACTAGAAAAATGCGGTATAAATCTTAATACAGATTGCTTTACCAATGTACAATTGTATGTTGCATCTTTGAGGGTCGGTAAACCTGACAATCTATTTATACGCACAGACAATGGGACAGCGAAGACTGTTGTATATTCACAAGTTTTACGTAGTTAATTTGTATTGTATCTATCTATCTATCTATCTATATAAAAACGAGTTGTGTGTATGCATGTTTGTTTGTTTGTAAAAAGAGCGTTTGCATATGACGTCATTATTAGTACATACGGCTTTGTATATGGACAGACAATGGGAAAGCCAAGAATGTTGTATATTCGCAATTTTTACGTAGTTTGAAACACATATATAAATCTATCTATATTCACAGGCGGGACACAGGGACACAACTACAATGGCGCGTAACTAATATGGCGCGTAACGACTTACGCGCGCGGGGGGGCTTGGGGGGGCGCGAAGCGCCCCACCAACTAGGTTTTGGGGTGGCGCGAAGCGCCACCCCAACAGCTAGTATATATATATATATATATATATATATATATATATATATATATATATATATATATATATATATATATATATGTATATATATATATATATATATATATATATATATATATATATATATATATATATATATATATATATATATATATATATATATATATATATATATATATATATATATATTCCCCAACGCCTTTTTCCCCAAATAAAATTTCGAGATAGCCATTTTGTTCAAAATAGTCCAAAATTCCAACTACTATATATTAGGGGTATAGAAATCCTCCATAGCACCCAGGATAAGAATTTAACTTATGTAAGTTGTAATTCTTAAGAATCGAAAATGATCAATAAATAGCAAGCTTCCCCCTGCCCCCTTCGGCCTTTTTGCTAAAAATGCATCTTAACAAAATTTTGAAATAGCCATTCTGTTCAAAATGATCCAAAATTTCAAATTACTATAACTTTGGGGTTGAGAAATCTTCTCTGGAAGGGGTTGTCGTATTATCTTCGGAGGGGGCTCATTCAATCGTAAATTAACTTCAAGCTCTTTTTTAAGAGTCAAAATTGATAAATGGCCAACTAGCCTAAAAGTATCATAATGAAAAAATAATAATGCAATAATACAAAATAAGAAGCTTTATTTTCCCTTAAAAAATAACTCGAACAATTTTTCATCAGAATTCATGTGACTCTGAAGTTTGTTTCTTACCCTTCGACAAACCCTTTTTTATAGTTGGACCTCTCCCCCGAAATGAGTTGCGCCCTTCTTGAGATGACAGTTTGGTTGCGTCTTAGCGCATAGATCAAAAGCTATTTTCCTTTTTTGATTACAAATTATTCTTGTTTTTTTTTACAGATGAGTCATCCCGAAGTGGTCTTTGTTCAATGTACCTGAATCAAGCAACCATTGGATCAACTGTAAACGCCTTCTTTAGGAGGTTTGTTACTATAATAATCTGGTGCAAATTTCTGTAAAGTTTGATTTATTAGTATTTTAGGAAATCTAATTTTATTTGTAGTATTTTATGCTCCCAATTGAGGCAGGAGATAGCAGATTCTCGTTTCAGAAAATCGTATATACTGCGGTGAACATGTATGGCAGCTTCTCAGTGAAAAACATTTGTAAATTGAGTATAGCAGCTCCTTGCTTGAACTCGAGAAAATGTCTGGAGAGCATATATTATTGGTAATCAATTTTAAACTCAAGTAATCTATAAACTTATGGATAATCCAGTATTCTCTTTAAGGAAAATATAAACTTTGCCTTTTGATGGTTCCAAGCTCTTTTTTATTGCTTTCACTTGAGGAACAGAATAGTTTAGTGTTTGACTTCTTCTATTTTTGCCTTTATTGCGCAAGTGAGCAATGTGCAGAAGATACATCGATTGAAGTACTGCGTGGCTTTCCAATGTGCCACCCTGATCCTTGCTCGTATGTTTCTTGACGAACCTTTGCACAGTTTTTGATGCTCGTTTCTCGCTATCGGTTTCTTCCATCTCTCTTTCCTTTTTCTTTTGAGTCATTTATTTTATAATTGAGCTTGTTCCATAGAAAAATAATTGAAATTCAAGAAAAAAAGACAAAATGGACGATCATGAAATTTTTTTTTTTGGGGGGGAGTTTATGCTGGGTTAAGAAAAAGCCAACATAGCAACAATAAAAGAAATTTCTCGATGAGCCAGTAACAAACTAGATCTACGTTGCATGGGCAACGTGAGGTGTTGCGGCAACCTTTGCTCGGCTTCGCCGAGTAAAGTGTTGCAAGAGCTACACTTTGGTTTTGTTTCCTCGCTGCGACTAAACGCTGAAGTTGTTAATCTGTAAGGATGCTAAAATACATACTAGGTACACCAACTCGCAAAAGTTGCAAACTCCTCATTGCTAAAGATGATTGTAGCCTTACAGCCGATTATTACTTACAAGTCCCCTACATGTCTTACCACTGGAACCAAATTGGTCTTACCATCAGATACAACGGAAACAAAAAATAGGTACACCAACTAGTAAGAATTGCGAACCCCTCATTGCCGAGGATGATTATGAGCTAACAGCCGACTGTTGCTTACAACTCCCCTATGTCTCACAATTGGTATCGGCCTATTTTGGTTTCTGTGTGTACCTTACTACTGAAGTTGTCAACCCCTTTAAACTTTCAAACTGGTATATCTCATGAAGGAATTTTTGTACAAAAAAATGGATGACATATTTTTTGATCAGCTCATCAAAAGCTATCGACTGCCGTCGAAAAAAAAAAATCTATCTGTCTTAGTTCAAAAGTTGACTTTTTTGCCGTAGGCCAACTATCTAACGTCATCACTTAGAAAGGAGCAAAGGATAAACTCTAATTTCTTTACCAATGAGAAAACTTTTAAAGTTTAAGAGGCATATCTGATACCATTTCTCTATTGCAATCCCAAGTGCGAAAAACCGAATAGCCAGAGCCTCTGCCTTTGCCTGCCAGATCCTCTGCCTTTGCCTGCCAGATCCTCTGCCTTTGCCTGCCAGAACCTCTGCCTTTGCCTGCCAGAGCCTCTGCCTTTGCCTGCCAGAGCCTCTGCCTTTCAAAGCTTCCACTTTTCATAACCATGCTTGACCCCTGTCATTAAAGTAACTTGCAATATTTTAATCTTGGTTCGTAGACTTATCTTCCTGTTCTTCTAGACTTTTTTCAGTGAAAATCATTGTGAAAAGCACTCTAGGGGGATAGGCTATTCCTGCTTTTTATATCTCTACTGTACCTACCATCTTGACTGAAAATAGTCATCCTAATATTAACTTTCAAACCTATTCTCACACCCTGAACTCTCAAAGCCTCCACGATTCATTTAGTTTGCTAAAATTTTTATTATTTTGCTAACCTACGAGAGTATCACCCATCTGCTTCAATGAGCCTTCATCGTGTTTCTTAGGACAAAATCCATCAAATTAATCCATATAAAAGGGGGATGGGTGACTAGCTCCTAGCTCTGGATTCAACACAAAACCAGCTACTAACGCCAACTTCCTACCTTAATCGTGGATTTTTTTTACAATAAAAAAAAATCTACCAAAAGGAGGACAAAAATAAAATGTGAGGTAGGGTAATTGCATCGTAAAAAAGGAAGATAAACTTATAAAAAGATACTTATCTAGAATGCTATGTAAGGATACGACCTCTGTATTAAGAGTGATCCGAGACGCTAACGTTGAAATACTATAATGTAAACTGGCGTTTCTGGCCTATCTTGCACCCGGGGCTAGATCTTGATCACCGTCCCTCTCCCTGTCTCCCATATAATTTTCTGGCCAAATTTTAATAAAAAGTTCGTTTACTAACAAAATTATTTTCAGTTTACTAATTAATTAATAATTTATTTCTTATTATTTAAATTATTTAATTTTTATCAATCATTTATTTGTTCTATTTGATTATTTTGTTATGTTATAACTTATTTAATTAATTAATTAATCATTTATGAATTGTTTTCATTTATTAACTACGTGGCAAGTTGTTAATAAATGAAAATTTATGTTTGGTATCATCTGTTAACCCTCTAGTTTAACCCTTGGCTTGTGCCCTATTTGCCTCCCCTTAAAACCGCCTCTGAATATAAATAGAGTTTTGAAAAGTAAAAAAAAAAAAATCACTTAAAACATCCTACTTGGACCAAGAACATCCTGGTTTGGCAATGTGATCTCTGTGGCCAAGCCAGTTTGCTTGATGTTAAGCTTCTTTATTTAGCCTTTTCTGTTAAAGCTATGCATCATTGTAGGTTATATACCCTGTTGTCTTTTCTAAATTACCCCTCATTATATTACAATTTTATAAAGTTGATTACCCCGGTTTAATTTATGACAATTTAGATTTAATTTTAATTTTTAATCATTGTCTGCTAAGGTGGAAAGTTCTCGGTATTGGGATTCTTAAATATTGAAGTTCGTAAACGCTTAGTAAAGGCGACTTTTTCATCGGTAATTTTGCATAACTTGAGAGTTAGGCATATGCCTGAGCCACACCATAGTTATATCTATCAATAAAAAGCCAAAATATATGAATGCTACCGGGCTTGATTTTAGCGTCACGCTTGATTTTAGAAGCTGAAAATTAAAATTGCCAGGAATTGGCTTAAAGAGTTTCCACCAGCACTAATTTGTTAACTTCTGTTAACAAATTAGAAGGTCTTCGTAACTTCTGTCAGATTTCTGTTACAGATAGTAAAATTGCTGTTCCGAGCTTGTGTGACTATAATGTGGCGTAGGCCACAGGGTTCCCAACTTTTGGTCTGTGAATGTCTCCCCTGAGCATCTAGAAATATATTATTTTTAGCTAAAATGTGTCAATCTTCAAATCTCAAATAGATTATTTTTATCAGTTATATTATTGACCAAAAGATGCTTCGCAAACCTCTTTCCAAGCGGTCAGTTAACACCAAATATATTGAAAACGAAAAAAATTCATTTGAAACATTCATACAAAATGACTTAGTGTGAAAGCACGAAACTCATATAAGTATGTAAATCCCTTGCTTTTGAGAAAATCCTTACATCTCTGGCAAACCTGGATGCTCAAAAAAAAAAAAAAAAAAAAGAGAAAAAGCAATACTTTGGTGAAAAGTGACATTTTTCGGCAAAATATATATTCAGTTTGGTAAACGTTTCGTTTTATGTCATAAATTTATAAAAATAATTCCCTTTTTGTCCTTTTATGTCCCAAATTTCTAAAATGTGTCACTTTTTGCCCTTACGTGTCTTGTTGTCCTGGCACATGGTATATGCCCTTCTAACCTGAAATGTATATAGTTGGCAACCCTGCTAGGCAAAAGTCTCAAGATAGTACGTTACAAGCTAGAGTTGTTAGTTATAAGTATGAATTATAACTTTTATGAAGTATTAAAGCTCAGGATGAAATGTTACAACTAACAATTGTTTGTTAAAAGTATGAGTGGCTAGTATGAAAAACAAAACATGTTAAATGATAAAACCTGACAAATGACGAATAAAATATGACAAAAAAAATATGAACCGTTAAAATAAAGGACGAAAAATGATTGGAAGATTTACAAAATAGTAAAATCAAACTATCAAAAACCAAAGATTATCTATCAAGAGCAAAGGTTCCTACCACCTGGTAGGGTTCCTACCTTTTTCCTACCACCTGAATTTTGTGACTGAAATTTTAAAAAACTAAAAACTGGATTTAACAAACTGAAAATTTTTTAAAAAGCCGAATTTTTAAAGACTAGCGTGAAAGTATAGGATGGTCACAACGTAAAAAGTTACCCTTAAATATGTATAGAAAATGTCATAACCATCCAATGGTTTCATTTTTAACCTTAATTAAGCTTTCTGGCAAACAAGATTTTTTCATTTTTTAGTCATTTTGGGATAAAAGTGCTTAAAACAGAATTTGTTTATATTTGAAATTATTTTGTTGATGGTTGTTTAATTCAATTAAATTTTTGTCGTTATTGAAATGTTACCATGTCTTGATAGTTTTGGCAAATAAGTTTATTTAGTTAGCTTAATTTATTCAAATTGGTGGATTGAAAAATTCAAATTCAAATTGTATTTGAAGGAAATCATTTGGTAAGTTTACTTATTCTTACTCATTATTACTTATTGATGCATATAATCTCGTTGATTGGTACTCATCATCATTATTAAATTATTACTTACATAATTAAGTTGACTCTTATTTACACTTTTAGATAAAGCGGAATACCTGCGTATATATATTTCTCATTGATTCCTGATTTAAACCTCAATTCGAACTAAATTACATTACTTTTTATTTAGCAAAGACCCGAGTTGCTAGAAATGACGTCAAAGATCCTTGACTTAATGTCCCTTGGTCAGCTACTTCCACCACCTTTGACTATGATCAGCGAGATCTTAGCCAAAATCTCTCCACAAGAAGTAAGTATATATTATTATTTGCTGAATTTTATATCGTTTTTATGATGCTGACGGAAGGGATTTTCACTACAGACAATAACTAGGTTAAATTTGATCGAGGTTTAATTTGCGAGTGTTAGAATACTTACTTGGTTTCCAAAACCAGTCTTAGGATTATGTTTTTAATAAGCTACACGCAAATAGTGACGACCACAAGACCAAACAGACCACACTGCCTCTCCATCATAAACAGCAAATAACAAGTAGAATATTAGGAAATTTTTTTCCGTAAGACAATGAAATTCCAAATTTTAAATTAATATTCCACCCTATGTCCACCGTATATAAATGAAAATATAAAAGAGTAACTTACATTCAAATACGACCATTAAAACTAAAAAATAATTATTTAAAACAGCCCTAGCTACCTTACTTCAACAAAGCTCAACCAGGGCTGTTTGATTTTTTTTTTAGTTTTAATGGTCATATATAAGTTTCTCTTTTATATTTTCATTTGCGTTATGCCGAGGACGGCTCTTGGACATAGGATCGAAATATTCATTTAAAGTTTTGGATTCCCCTGTCGTATGGAAAAAATTCCCTATTATTCTACTTGTTATTTGTTGCTTATATGTTTTCAATATTTTTATGAGAGGTAATTCAAGTGAAATGAGTGAATATTCAGATAATTGTTGATTTAATGATTATGAGCAAAGAATGAACGGTTCAGCATGTATACTGAGTGGAGTAAAGTTCCCTCTTATTGCGAAATGAAGAGTTGATTTTGTACAATTATATTTTCAAACAGTTCGTGGTAACGAATGTGGTAACGTGGTAAGGAGCGACCCAGCTCAATAGTAAACGAAACTCTAAAAAACGGAATTTTGATGCTAAAAGATACATCAAAAGAATTAAATTTGTATGCTGATTCTAGATATATAAGTTTCATCAAATTTAATCTTTGTCATCAAAAGTTACGAGCCTGAGAAAATTTGCCTTATTTTGGAAAATAGGGGGAAACATCCCCTAAAAGTCATATAATCCTAACGAAAATCACACCATCGTATTCAACGTATCAGAGAATCCTATAGCGAAAGTTTCAAGCTCCTATCTACAAAAATGTGGAATTTCGTATTTTTTTGCCAGAAGACAGATCACGGGTGCGTGTTTATTTTATTTTTTTTTTAGTTTTTCCAGGGGTCATCGTATCGACCAAGTGGTCCTAGAATCTCGCAAGAGGGCTCATTCTAACGGAAATGAAAAGTTCTAGTGCCCTTTTTAAGTGACCAAAAAAATTGGAGGGCACCTTGGCCCCCTCCCACACTCAGTTTTTTCCCAAAGTCAACGGATCCAAATTTTGAGATAGCCATTTTGTTCTGCATAGTCGAAAACCATATCAACTATGTCTTTGGAATGACTCACTCCCCCACAGTCCGTGGAGGAGGGGCTGCAAGTTACAAACTTTGTCCAGTGTTTACATACAGTAATGGTTATTGGGAAGTGTAAAGACGTTTTCAGGGGGATTTTTTGTTTGGGGGTGGGGTTGAGGGGAGGAGGCTATGTGGGAGGATCGTCTCTTGGAGGAACATGTCATGGGGGAAGAGAAATTCAATGAAAAGGGCGCGGGATTTTCTAGCATTACTATAAAAAAAAACAATGAAAAAATAAAAACGAAAAAGTTTTTCAACTGAAAGTAAAGAGTAGCATTAAAACTTAAAACTAACAGAGATTATTACGCATATGAGGAGTTCTAAAAATACTTTAGCATAAAGAGCGAGATATTTCGGAGGAGATAAATACCTTGCTCTTTATGCTAAGTGTTTTTAGTAATTTCAACTACTTATTCCACGTCCTTTCTGATTGAGGGGTCATTCTTAAAGAATTGGGACACAACTTAAGATTTAGTGTAAAAGGCGAGGTATTAACGAGGGGACAAACCCCCTCATATGCATAATAGAAAATATAAGAGCATAAAAGTTTGTTACGCAAGTTAATTCTTAAGTTACGTATATTTTTTACTAATAAAAACTTTCGTTAAAAATTAAAAGTTCTAGTTGCCTTTTTAAGTAACCGAAAAATTTGAGGGCAACTAGGCCTCCTTCCCCACCCCTTATTTCTCAAAATCGTCTGATCAAAACTAAGAGAAAGCCGTTTTTCCAAAAAAAATTAAAATGGAAATTTCATTTTACTAATTAATGTACGGAGAGCCAAAATCAAAAATGCATCAATTCAAAAAGGTTCTGAAATTAAATAAAAAAAAACTAGTTTTTTAAACTGAAAGTAAGGAGCGATATTAAAACTTAAAACGGACAGAAATTACTCCGTATATGAAATGGGTTGTCCCCTCCGCAATCCCTTGCTCTTTACGCTAAAGTTTGATTCTTTGTCACAATTTTGCTTTTTAAAACAATTAAAAACTTTAGCGTAAAGAGCAAGGGATTGCGGAGGGAACAACCCATTTCATTTACGGAGTAATTTCTGTCCGTTTTAAGTTTTAATATCGCTCCTTACTTTCAGTTTAAAAAACTAGTTTTTTTATTTAATTTCTCTCGAAAAGAGAGCAAACTAACTTTAATCCTTTAATCTCTTTTAATCCAAGCATTGTTCTGCATAAATTAAAACTTAGGTTAAAAAAGAAATCAGCTTTGAGAAGGTCATGTCAAATTTATGGTAACCGTGGGTCTGCTATAAAGTTCACTAGAAGTTAATTTAAAAATAAAAACAATTTTTTTTCAAGTGAAAGTAAAAAGCGACAATAAAATTTAAAACTAAGAGAAATTATTCTGTATTTCAGAACGGCTGCCTGATCCTCATCCCTCTGCTTTTTATGCTTTTGAAAACTAAGAGAAATTATTCCGCATTTGAGGATGGCTGCCTGCTCCTCAGCCCTCTGCTTTTTGTGCTTTTTTAAACTAAGAGAAATTATTCCGTATTTGAGAAGGGCTTCCTGCTCTTCAGCCCTCTGCTTTTTATGCTTTTTAAAACTAAGAGAAATTATTCCGTATTTGAGAAGGGTTGCCTACTCCTCAGCCCTCTGCTTTTTAAAACTAAGAGAAATTATTCCGTATTTGAGAAGGGCTGCCTACTCTTCAGCCCTCTGCTTTTTATGCTTTTTAAAGTTAAGAGAAATTATTCCGTATTTGAGAAGGGCTGCCTACTCCTCAGCCCTCTGCTTTTTATGCTTTTTAAAACTAAGATAAATTATTCCGTATCTGAGAAGGGCTGCCTACTCCTCAGCCCTCTGATTTTTATGCTTTTTAAAACTAAGAGAAGTTATTCCGTATTTGAGAAGGGCTGCCTACTCCTCAGCCCTCTGCTTTTTATGCCTTTTAAAACTAAGAGAAATTATTCCGTATTTGAAAAGGGCTGCCTACTTCTCAGCCCTCTGCTTTTGAAGATTTTTAAACCTAAGAGAAATTATTCCGTATTTGAGAAGGGCTGCCTGCTCCTCAGCCCTCTGCTTTTTAAAACTAAGAGAAATTATCCCGTATTTGAGAAGGGCTGCCTACTCCTCAGCCCTCTGATTTTTATGCTTTTTAAAACTAAGAGAAATTATTCCGTATTTGAGAAGGGCTGCCTACTCCTCAGCCCTCTGCTTTTTATGCTTTTTAAAACTAAGAGAAATTACTCCGTATTTGAGAAGGGCTGCCTAATTCTCAGCCCTCTGCTTTTTATGCTTTTTAAAACTAAGAGAAATTATTCCGTATTTGAGAAGGGCTGCCTACTCCTCAGCCCTCTGCTTTTTAAGCTTTTTAAAACTAAGAGAAATTATTCCGTATTTGAAAAGGGCTGCCTACTCCTCAGCCCTCTGCTTTTTATGCTTTTTAAACTAAGAGAAATTATTCCGTATTTGAAAAGGGTTACCTACTCCTCAGCCCTCTGCTTTTTATGCTAAATGTGCACTTTCTGTCCTCCGTTTTTAAAAATAACTTCTCTAGTGCAAGACTCGTTGGAATGGAATAGAAAGTATTTCTCACAATATATCAAGAATGGAAGAACTTATTGATAAGAACTTAGGAAGAACTTGTCAAATTTAATTACTGTAAACCATGCAATTTTAAATCCAAATGTTGCGAAGGATAATCAGTTGCTGTTGGGTTGCACTCATAAATTTCTATAGCCTAGTACTATAAAGTTTTATTGTTAAGAGATGGGGGTTTAGGAGCCCCTCCCCTCATATAGAATAATTTCTGGTATTTTAAGTTTTAAACTCGGTGTTTACTTTTAGTTTGCATAAAATTTTGGCTATTTTTTTTATATGTTATGAGATCTATTATTTGTGATATGTATCACATGTGGCCGTACGTATGGCGAAGAAATTAAAAAAAATTAAAGCATTAAATAGAAAAAAGATGTGCCATCTTTGAACTTCACTTGTCTTTGAGCTTCCGATAAGCGAGATTGCGAGACTGGAGGATGTTCCCTCGTCTGATGGGACTTCGGGAGGGTTGGTTGGAAGGAGTCCCCTTGCATAGGGACCGTTCATCTTCTTGTAGTTGTACAAAATAAAGAGAATTAACGTACAAAAAACTATTCCAGTGTTTAAAAACTGTCCTCTTTGCTTTTAGATTTCTTTTTAGTATGTTTTGTACGCGGATTTCAATATATTTTTTTTTGTGAAAAAGTGTCATTTTGACAGGAAAATAGTCACTTGTAATGATCATTGTTGCCAGATGCCCGGCATAAGATAGCGCAGCTATGAAAATGAAAATTTGCCGAAGTTACCATTTTTCATGCTAAAGTACGCCCTAGGTGTAATTTATGATAAATTTGCTTTAAATAATGTACTGATTTGAAAAATGGGTACGCACCCATCTTGGAAAAGTGGGTGCGCAAACCCACCATTTTTCAAGCTAAAATAGGTTTGAAGTTACCATTCTTCAAGATAAAATATGCCAAAGATGCAATTTATGATGAAATTTGTTTTAAATAATGTATTGGTTTGAAAAATTTGGTTTGCACCCATCTTGGAAAGGTCGATGCAAACCCACCATTTTCAAGCTAAACTAGACCTCCGTTGCCTGTGCAACGGGAAGTGTTGCAGCAACTGTGCCCTGTTCCTTAGGGCACAGTTGCAGAGCAACACGTGCAACTGTGCCCTACGGGACACAGTTGCGGAGCAAAAGTCTCCATTATGTCCTTCAGAGGACATTTTCCTAATGCGGCTTCGATTGTTATCTTGAAGCATCTTTGATATGGTTCTATCTCGAGCTCCTACTAAACTGAGTTTGGTAAAATGTTTAGCTGGTCCAGAAATAAACGAGAAACATCAATAAAAGTTCTATATGAGTTCATAATTATTTTATCTCTAAAACGTTTACTTCCGAAACTAGGGCCGTCTTAACTTGACGCCAATTCGAAGTATTATGTTTCGAGACGCACATTTCGGGAATTATTTCCGGGAAATCTGAAAGAGATACGGAAATAACGTCTTATAGTTTTCTGCTTAACTTTTGATGGTCTAAGCTAGGAAAATATAAAACAAACCAAATTCACCAAAAAATTTAAATTGCCCCGAGGGCATGACAAAACTTCCAAATAGAAAAACCCACAGAAGGAATTTTATTTCGGAGAAACTATTGTAAGCTACAGTTGTTAGGAGATCGAGACCTGTCGAACCGCGTTGGAAAAAAAATTCTAGCTGGTCCAGAACAGAAGTTACCTCTAGAACGTCGAAACTTCGGAAATTATTTCTTAGAGAACGAAGCAACTTGGTATATAGAACACTTCACTTCTTCTTGCATACTTTTCATAGCACTACTCGATAAAAATATAAGAAACATCAAAATCGAAAATTTGAGAAAATTCCAAAAAAAATCGGAACGAGATGGACTTTTCCGGAATTATTTCCGGGAAATCTGTAAGAGCTACGGAATTTTGTGCTCCGGTTCTCGAAGAGACAAATGAAAGTTCTACATGAGTTCAGCATAACTGTATTTCTAACAAGTTTATTTCCGAAGCTAGGGTCGTCTTAACTTGACGCCAGACATCGAACGCAGAGTTTCTAAGAAAAAAACGGTTTTATTTTTTTTTATGGAAAACTGTTAGATATTTTAGGAACTTCTCTAGAACTTTTTTACTCTGTTTCACGTTTCCCTTCCCTCTGAAAAATCTCAAATTTTTAACTCTTACCACTTCGGAGCTACAGGTCGCTGATCACGGTGAAAAAAAAAACAAAAAAAAAACTACGAAAGCAGTAGTGTTGCTCCGCAACACAAATACGTTTAAAGTTTGAAATTATCATTTTTCAATGTAAAATACGCCAAAGTTGCACACCATTTTCGAGCTAAAATACGTTTGAAGTTTAAAATTACCATTTTTCAATGTAAAATACGCCAAAGTTTCACACCATTTTCAAGCTAAAATACGTTTAAAGTTTGAAATTACATTTTTTCAATGTAAAATACGCCAAAGTTGCACACCATTTTCGAGCTAAAATACGTTTGAAGTTTGAAATTACCATTTTTCAATGTAAAATACGCCAAAGTTGCACACCATTTTCAAGCTAAAATACGTTTAAAGTTTGAAATTACCATTTTTCAATGTAAAATACGCCAAAGTTGCACACCATTTTCGAGCTAAAATACATTTGAAGTTTGAAATTACCATTTTTCAATGTAAAATACGCCTAAGTTGCACACCATTTTCGAGCTAAAATACGTTTGAAGTTTGAAATTACCATTTTTCAATGTAAAATACGCCAAAGTTGCACACCATTTTCAAGCTAAAATACGTTTAAAGTTTGAAATTACCATTTTTCAATGTAAAATACGCCAAAGTTGCACACCATTTTTGAGCTAAAATACGTTTGAAGTTTGAAATTACCATTTTTCAATGTAAAATACGCCAAAATTGCACACCATTTTCAAGCTAAAATACGTTTAAAGTTTAAAATTACCATTTTTCAATGTAAAATACGCCAAAGTTGCACACCATTTTCGAGCTAAAATACGTTTGAAGTTTGAAATTACCATTTTTCAATGTAAAATACGCCAAAGTTGCACACCATTTTCGAGCTAAAATACGTTTGAAGTTTGAAATTACCATTTTTCGAGATATAATACGCCAAAGGTGTAATTTATGATGAAACTTGCTTTAAATAATTTATCAGTTTGAAAAATTTTGTTTCCACCCACCTTGGAAAGGTCGGTGCGAACCCATTATTTATAAGCTAAAATACGTTTGAAGTTTGAAATTACCATTTTTCAAGTTAAAATGTGGCAAAGTTTCAATTTATGATGAAATTTGCTTTAAAAAATGTATTGGTTTAAAAAAATTGTTTTGCACCCACCTTGCAAAGGTCGGTGGAAACCCACCAAGCGTATTAATTAAAATACTTTTGAAGTTTGAAATTACCATTTTTCAAGCTATAACACGCCAAAGGTGTAATTTATGAAGAAATTTGCTTTAAATAATGTATTGGTTTGAAAAATTTGGTTTGCACCCACCTTGGAAAGGTCAGTGCATACGCATCATGAATAAGCTAAAATACGTTTTAAGCTTGGAATTACCATTTTTTGCCAAAGCTGCAACTTGATGAAATTTGATTTAAATAATAAATTGGTTTGAAAAATTCGGTTTGCACCTATCTTGGAAAGGTCGGTGCAAACCCCCCATTTTCAAGCTAAAATACGTTTGAAGTTTGAAATTACAATTTTTAAGCTAATATACGCCAAGAGTGTAATTTATTATTAAATTTGCTTTAAATAATGTGTTGATTCAAAATTTTGGTTTGCACCCACCTTGAAAATGGCGCAAATGCGATGTGTCTATTAACACACTCGTAACATTCTTTACTTTTGTATATGTATAATTACAGGTAGCCGTACTTCTGAGAGACGTGTGGAGCTATATGCGTGAAAACCTTCCAAGTCCAGCCCTATTCAGCAAAGACTCTAATGGATACATTTGGAGGGATTTTAAGGACTTTCATGTTGAGACGAGATATATTGATAGACTACGATTAATTGTCCTATCGAACATAGACAAGCTTGGATATTTTTACAAAAGAATATTTGATGTTGAAGAAGGTGACCGAAAGATGATTCATTGAGGTTGCTTCGATTGGTTTAGTCCAAGATATGTAAAATTTTGTAGTTTTTCTTATAAATAATATTTTTTCTTTTTTTATCATAAATCTCAATCACGAATTTTTAACTTGAGGATTTTTTGAAATATTAAAAAAACAAAAACCTATTAAAAGGAAAAAAATAATGGTGATTGACCATACGCATTTTCTCTAAAGAGAAGATTTTCTTCTTCAATTTTTAAGAAGAATTTATTTTCAAGCGGATTTGGCAAGTGAATTACATGAAAAAACAAATGAAATGAAACGAGTCACCCTTGCGCCCAAAATCAAAAAGGATTTAAGGTGTGCTGATTAAAAATAGAATGTAGGCAGTGGAGTGCCTTCCCAAACGAAAAATCATTGCCATATAGATAGATATCCTATACAGTACGTATATCCTATATGTAATTATATGTAGTCATGTAGTACTATATGTAGTCAAATACATATCCTGAATAGCACATATATCCTATGTGTAGTCTATATGCAGTCATGTAGTACTATAATGTAGTCAAATACATATCCTAAATAGTTCAAACATCTTATATGTATTCATATGTAGTCTATATGTATCCGTATATGTACACATGTAGTACTATATATAGTACTATGCTATATAGTAGTAGTAATGTACTATGTACTACTATGTACCATCCTAAATAGTACATATATCCTATATGTAGTCTATAAGTAGTCATATATGTAGTCATGTATTACTACATGTAGTCAAATACATATCCTAAATAGCACATATATCCTATATGTAGCAATATATAGTCTACATGTAGTCATATATATAGTCCTGTAGTACTATATGTAGTCACATACATATCATCCTGAATAGTGTCTTAGACCCTGCTGTCTCTTTGTTTATAATTAAAAATGAAATGAAAATTTTTGAAAGAAATGGACATTTTTTTTTAATATTGCAGTGAACTCTACAGAAAAAAAGCTTTTTTGTACGAATAATCATTAAAGTCCCAACATTATGGCTTCGGAAGTGCATATCAGCGGTGATAGAAATGGAGGAAAAATAATTATCGTAAACAAATTAACACCTATATAAAAAGACGAGAAAAATAAAACAAAAGAAATTCAAACGTCACATAAAAAAGGGCAAAATAAAAGAAACTAAAATTTTATAAATAATATATATATATATATATATATATATATATATATATATATATATATTTATATATATATATATATATATATATATATATATATATATATATATATATATTATTTTTTTTATATAGAATGTGTATTTTTTCTCATCTTTTTATGTACGCGTTAAATTGTTTAGGGTTGTTTTGTTTTACTTAATTCTTTATTTTTCTTCTGTTTTAATAATGTGCACTCATAATATTTTGAATTCTATTACTATCTGTACAAACAAGTTTTCGTTATTGCATAGTTCACCGTCTTATTAAAAGTTTTTAATAATGTAAAATATAACCAGTGGGATAAATTGTATATTACTACCTGCCACACGAGCTTGCACAGTCTGACAAGTAGAATAAACTATTTATTACTAACAGAACTGCCTGCCGGACGGACCTTCAATCAATCAATCAATTTATTAATACAAAAAGAAAAACTATTACAGAAGTAAAGCGGTTACTAGGCCTAAGAAGCTTTGCTTGTAATGCACCACAGAGAACAAGAATAAAACACTTTTATAAAATATATACAAAAAAAAAAAAAAAAAAAAAACCACTTGAACAAGACAAGGACATTTAACAGATAGAAAATTTAGAAGGAGATTTAACATATAGCTGAAAATGATTTTAAAAGAAGAGAAGTGACATACAAATTGGGATAGAACTAAAAAGAGAGACAAAAATTATTGAACTGGAAAGACCTGACGAAATAATGCCTTTGCAGAAAGAAAAAGAGGGACATCCGAAGGGATGGAGTTCCATAATAGAATTGACTGATATACAGGAGACCTCTGAGCTGATGTAGAGGATCGTTTTGGTAAAATAAATCGTCGAGAAGAATTACGTAAAGAAGAAAAGTACCTACCTGAGCCTGTCCGTGAGAAAAACTGCTGCAGGGTCGGTGGAAGAGTACCTAAAAAAGCAGAATGCGATAAATAAAGAGCACTTTTACCTATAATGTGATCCAGCGGAGCTATTCCAGTATCATTATAAAGATCAGAGGAAGGGTGAAGCCGAGGGAGAAGAAAAGTAGCCTTCACTGCCCTATTTTGGGCTCTTTGAAGTGAGCAGAGAAGAGATTTATTAGTATTGCCCCAAATAGAGCAGCAATAAGAAAGGTAAGGATAAATAAAAGCATAATAAAGAGAAACCATAATATCAGGAGGAAGAAATGAGTTAATCCGGTGCAACATTGAAGACTGGCGGAGGATTAAGGAACGGGTGTGAGTTATATGCGTATTAAAAGAAAGAAAACAGTCAAGATACACACCAAGAAATTTCACAGTCTAAGTAGTTGAATAAACTTATATTACTAATAGCAGAGTTTGCCGGATGAGCCTTCACAGTCTAAGCAGTTGAATAAACTTATATTACTAACAGCAGAGTTTGTTGGATGAGCCTGCACAATCTAAACAGTGGGATAAACTATAACTTACAGAAGAGCCCGCCGGACGAACCTGCACAGTCTAACCAGTTGAATGAACATGTATTTCTAACAGCAGAGTTTGTCGAAGGAGCCTGTACAGTCTAACCCCTGGGATAAACTGTATATTACTAACAGAAGAGTCTGCCGAACGATCTTTCACAGTCTAACCAGTTGGATAAAGTATATATTACTAACAGCAGAGTTTGTCGGACGAGCCTGCACTGTCTAACCAATGGGATAAGCTCTATATTGCTAATAGAAGAGTTGACAGACGAGCCTGCACTGTCTAACTACTGGGATAAACTATATATTGCGAACAGAAGAGCCTGCTGGACGAGCCTTCACAGTCTTACCAGTTGGATAAACTATATATTACTAACAACAGGGTTTTCCGGACGAGCCTTCACAGTCTAACTAGTTGTATCAACTATATATTACTCTCAGAAGAGTCTGCGGGACGAGCTTTCACAGTCTAACTAGTTGGATAAAGTATATATTACTAACAGAAGAGTATGCTGGACGAGCCTTTGCAGTCTAGCTAATTGAATAAACTTATATTACTTACAACACAGTTTGTCGGACGAGCCTGTACAGTCTAATCAGTGGGCTAAGCTATATAATACTAACAGAAGAGCCTGACGGACGAGGCTGCACAGTCTAACAAGTGGGATAAACTATATATTACGAACAGAAGAGACTGCCGGAAGAGGCTTCACAGTCTATCCAGTTGAATAAACTTATATTACTAACAGCAGAGTTTGCCGGGCGAGCCTGCAATGTCTATCCAGTGAGATAAACTAAATATTACTAACAAAACAGCCTGCCGGACGAGCCTGCATAGTCTAATCAGTTGAATAGATTTATATTACTAACAGCAGAGCCTGTCAGACGAGCCTTCAGAGTCTAACCAGTTTAATAAACTTATATTATTAACAGCAGAGTTTGCTGGATGAGCCTGCACAGTCTAACCAATGCGATAAACTATATATTATTAACAGAAATATCTGCCGGACGAGCCTGAACTATCTAACCAGTTGAATAAACTTATTATTACTAACAGCTGAGTTTGTCGGACTAGCCTGCACAGTCTAATCAGGATGATAAACTATAAATTACTATATACAGCCTGCAGATTCTAACCAGTTGAATAAACTTAAAATACTAACAGCAGAGTTTGCCGGACGAGCCTGCACAGCCTAACCTGTGGTATAAACTATGTTATACTAACAAAAGAGCCTGCAGGACGAACCCTCACAGTCTAACCAGTTGAATAAACTTATATTACTAACAGCAGAGTCTTTCGGACGAGACTACACAGTCTAATCAGGGTGATAAACTATATATCACTAACAGAAGAGTCTGTCGAACGAGCCTTCCCAGTCTAAACAGTTGGATAAAGTATATATTACTAACAGCAGAGTTTGTCGGACGAGCCTGCACTATCTAACCAGTAGGATAAGCTATATATTGCTAATAGAAGAATCGACAGACGAGCCTGTACTGTCTAACTACTGGGATAAACTATATATTACGAACAAAAGAGCCTGCCAGACGAGCCTTCACAGTCTAAGCAGTTGGGTAAACTATATATTAATAACAGAAGAGCCTGCTGGATGAGTTTTTACAGTTTAACCAGTTGTATTACTAACAGTAGAGTTGCCGGGCGAGCCTGCAATGTCTAACCAGTAAGATAAACTAAATATTACTAACAAAACAGCCTGCATAGTCTAACCAGTTGAATAGATTTATATTACTAACAGCAGAGCCTGCCGGACGAGCCTTCAGAGTCTAACCAGTTGAATAAACTTATATTACTAACAGCAGAGTTTACTGGACGAGCCTGCACAGTCTAACCAGTGCAATAAACTATATATTATTAACAGAAATATCTGCCGGGCGAGCCTGAACTATCTAGCCAGTTGAATAAACTTATTATTACTAACAGCTGAGTTTGTCGGACTAGCCTGCACAGTCTAATCAGGATGATAAACTATAAATTACTATATACAGCCTGCAGATTCTAACCAGTTGAATAAACTTAAAATAATAACAGCAGAGTTTGCCGGACGAGCCTGCACGGCCTAACCTGTGGTATAAACTATGTTATACTAACAAATGAGCCTGCAGGACGAATCCTCACAGTATAACCAGTTGAATAAACTTATATTACTAACAGCGGAGTTTTTCGGACGAGTCTACACAGTCTAATCAGGGTGATAAACTATATATTACTAACAGAATAGTCTGTCGAACGAGCCTTCCCAGTCTAAACAGTTGGATAAAGTATATATTACTAACAGCAGAGTTTGTCGGACAAGCCTGCACTATCTAACCAGTAGGATAAGCTATATATTGCTAATAGAAGAATCGACAGACGAGCCTGCACTGTCTAACTACTGGGATAGACTATATATTACGAACAAAAGAGTCTGCCGGACGAGCCTTCGCAGTCTAAGCAGTTGGATAAAGTATATATTACTAACAGAAAAGCTTGCCGGACGAGCCTTCACAGTCTAAGCAGTTGGGTAAACTATATATTAATAACAGAAGAGCCTGCTGGATGAGTTTTTACAGTCTAACCAGTTGTATTACTAACAGTAGAGTTTGCAGGGTGAGCCTGAACTGTCTAGCCAGTAGGATAAACTATATTTAACTAACAGCAGAGTCTGCCGAACGAGCCTGCACAATCTAACCAGTGGAATAAGTTATATATTTCTAACAGCAGAGTTTTCAGGACAGCAAAGCTTGCACAGATTAACCTGTAGGATAAGTCATATTACTAACAGCAGTGTCTGATGGACAGTCGAGCTTGCCGAACAAGTAAGTGCCATGCACAAATTAACTGGTGGGGTAAACGTCACATTATTATTAGCATAGCCTGCCGGACGAGCATAATGTATCTAACCAGTGTGATAAACTTTATGTTACTAACAGCAAGTTTTCAAAACGAGCCTACAGGGTCTAATCAGATGAATAAACTATATATTACTATTAAAAAAAAGTTTGCCGGACGAGCCCGCACAGTCTAACCAGTGGGATAGGCTATATATGACTAATAAAAGAGCCTCCGGACGAGCCTTCACAGTCTAACTAGTGGGATAATCCATATATTACTAACAGAATAGCCGCCGGACGAGCCTGCACAGTCTAGCCAGTGGGATAAACTATATATTATTAACAGAAGAGTTTGGCGGACGAGCCTTTACAGTCTAATAAGTTTGGTAAGCTATATATTACTAACAGAAGAGCCGCCGGACGAGCCTACACAGTCTAACCAGTGGGATAAACTATATATTACTAACAGCAGAGTTTGTCGGGCGAGCCTGCACATTCTAATGAGTGGGATAAACTATAGATTACTTACAGCAGAGCCTTCTGGACGAGGCTTTTCCGTCTGACTAATGGTATAAGCTATATATTACTAACAGCAGAGTTGGCCGGACTATCCTGCACGGTCAAACCAGTGGGATAAGCCACTTATTACTAACAGAAGAGCCACCGGACGAGCCTGCACGGTCTAACCAGTGGGATAAACTATATATTATTAACAGAAGAGTTTGGCGGACGAGCCTTCACTGTCTAATAAGTTTGGTAAGCTATATATTACTAACAGAAGAGCCGCCGGACGAGCCTACACAGTCTAACCAGTGGGATAAACTATATATTACTAACAGCAGAGTTTGTCGGACGAGCCTGCACGGTGTAACTAGTGAGATAAACTATATTTTACTATCAGCACAGTTTGTCGGGCGAGCCTGCACATTCTAACGAGTGCACATTCAAACTATATATTACTAACAAAGAGCCACCGGACGAGCCTGAACGGTCTAACCAGTTGGATAAGCTGTATATTACTAACAGAAGCCGTTGGACGAGCCTGTACGGCCTAACCAGTGGGATAGACTAGTATATTATTAACACAAGAGTCGCAGGACGAGCCTGCACAGTCTAGCCAGTGGGATAAGCTATATATTATTAACAGTAGAGTTAGCCGGACGAGTCGCACTTTCTAACCAGTAGGATAAGCTATATATTACTTACAGAAGAGCCACTGGGTGAGCCTGCATGGTTTATCCAGTGGAATAAACTAAATATTACTAAAAGCTATCCGCCATTCACAGTTTCTATCCGCCATTCATAGCGAACACACCTAAACTAGTTTAACCAGTGTTGTTTATTCGTTTCATACCGGATTCAGGAAATTAATTTGGATTAGTCTGCTGTAAACCTAATTTGGATAATATCTGGCGCTGTTTGAAGCTCGGGGATCGTAAAAAAGTCCCCCTTGCGTGAAAGTCTTTGGCTCATGTTACTTTGAGTTACTAATTAGTAGTTTACGATGTCATCTTAGAAAATCGGAGATGTTGGGGTCTCCAAGTTTTACGGCTATCCTTTGTGGCCGGTTAAAATTGTTGGTGAAGTCATGCAAGTATCAGGTCCAGCAAAATTCACTGCTGTCGGCTACGGGTCGATTGATTGTCAAAAAGTTTCTACCCAAAGCCTTTACGACGTCAAATTAAACGGAACAGAGGAACTGCAAAAAACTACTAACGAAGCCAAGCTCGCTTTCTATGAAATGGACAGTGTTCCAGAAATCTACCAGCCATACCTGGAAAAATATCGTGCTAAGCACAAGGGCACTGTCTCTAACAGAACCGATCAACCAGGACATCTTTCGAAACATCCTCTGTCAAATCGAAGGCCGGATATAGGCAACCAATCTTCTTACCTGAGCATTCGACTTACTCAGACCCAACAATAACTGGAAAGCGGTAAAAGCGAATCTCAGGGAAGAAATCTCATGCAAAGTTTCTGATCGCATGAACAATCAACTCCCGCACCCGGCTGAATCAGTTATATCTAACGTATATGATTCTTTGATGGTCGAGTATTCGCCAAAATTTAATGTTTTCGAAAAGCAACTGAAATCGCTAACTAACAGCTTCATGATCTTCGAAGAGCGAGTAAAAAAGATCGAAAAGAGACTGGGCCATATTCAGCTGGAAGATAGGTTAGATTCGCTTATCTTCAGTGGTGTCAAACAAGCTCCGGGTGCTGACCTAAAATCGTGCATTAACAGTATTATCTCGGACAAGATGGGCGTACAGGTTTACTGTTTCGGAACTAACTAAAGAGTATAAGTTTACCCTTCCCACGAATCTTACACGGCCTGATATGATTGCCCTGGTGCTCACCTAGTTCTCGTCTAAAGATTTGGTTAGAAATGTATTTGCTGTCAAGAGCAAACTGACAAAATCTGAATCTAATCAGGGGATAAGCCATATTTTGCTAACAGCAGAGTTTGCCGAACAAGCCTGTACGATCTGACTCGTGGGATGAACCATATATCACTAATGGCAGAGCCTGCTGGACGAGCCTGCACAGTCGAACCTGTGGGATAAACTATCTATCGCTAAAAGCCGAACCTGGCTAACCAAAACTATATATTACTAACAGCAGAGATTGCAGGATTAGCCTGTATAGTTCAACCGTTGGAATAAACTAAATATTACTGATAGCAGAGAGTGCGAAACGAATATGCGCTATTGAACCAGTGGGATAACCTATATGGTATTGAAGGCATAACCTGTTGGTCTAACCAGTGGGATAAGCTATAGATTACTAACAGCAGAGTTTGCTGGATTAGCCTGTATAGTCTAACCGTTGGAATAAACTAAATATTACTGATAGCACAGTGTGCGAAACGAATATGCGCTATTGAACCAGTGGGATAACCTATATGGTATTGAAGGCAGAACCTGTTGGTCCAACCAGTGGGATAAGCTATAGATTACTAACAGCAGAGCTTGCTGGATTAGCCTGTATTGTCCAACCGTTGGAATGAACTAAATATTACTGATAGCAGAGTTTGCGAAACGAATATGCGCTATTGAACCAGTGGGATAACCTATATGGTATTGAAGGCAGAACCTGTTGGTCTAACCAGTGGGATAGGCTATAGAATACTAACAGCAGAGCTTGCTGGATTAGCCTGAATAGTCTAACCGTTGGAATAAACTAAATATTACTGATAGCAGAGTGTGCGAAACGAATATGCGCCATTGAACCAGTGGGATAACCTATATGGTATTGAAGGCAGAACCTGTTGGTCTAACCAGTGGGATAAGCTATAGATTACTAACAGCAGAGTTTGGTGGATTAGCCTGTATAGTCTAACCGTTGGAATAAACTAAATATTACTGATAGCAGAGTGTGCAAAACGAATATGCGCTATTGAACCAGTGGGATAACCTATATGGTATTGAAGGCAGAACCTGTTGGTCTAACCAGTGGGATAAGCTATAGATTACTAACAGCAGAGATTGCAGTATTACCCTGTATAGTCTAACCGTTGGAATAAACTAAATATTACTGATAGCAGAGTGTGCGAAACGAATATGCGCTATTGAACCAGTGGGATAACCTATATGGTATTGAAGGCAGAACCTGTTGGTCTAACCAGTGGGATAAACTATAGATTACTAACAGCAGAGATTGCAGGATTAGCCTGTATAGTCTAACCGTTGGAATAAACTAAATATTACTGATATCAGAGTGTGCGAAACGAATACGCGCTATTGAACCAGTGGGATAAACTATATGGTATTGAAGGCAGAACCTGTTGGTCTAACCAGTGGGATAAGCTATAGATTACTAACAGCAGAGTTTGCTGGATTAGCCTGAATAGTCTAACCGTTGGAATAAACTAAATATTACTGATAGCAGAGTGTGCGAAACGAATATGCGCCATTGAACCAGTGGGATAACCTATATGGTATTGAAGGCAGAACCTGTTGGTCTAACCAGTGGGATAAGCTATAGATTACTAACAGCAGAGTTTGCTTGATTAGCCTGTATAGTCTAACCGTTGGAATAAACTAAATATTACTGATAGCAGAGTGTGCGAAACGAATATGCGCCATTGAACCAGTGGGATAACCTATATGGTATTGAAGGCAGAACCTGTTGGTCTAACCAGTGGGATAAGCTATAGATTACTAACAGCAGAGTTTGCTTGATTAGCCTGTATAGTCTAACCGTTGGAATAAACTAAATATTACTGATAGCAGAGTGTGCAAAACGAATATGCGCTATTGAACCAGTGGGATAACCTATATGGTATTAAGGCAGAACCTGTTGGTCTAATCAGTGGAATAGGCTATAGAATACTAACAGCAGAGTTTGCTGGATTAGCCTGTATAGTCTAACCGTTGGAATAAACTAAATATTACTGATAGCAGAGTGTGCAAAACGAATATGCGCTATTGAACCAGTGGGATAAACTATATGGTATTGAAGGCAGAACCTGTTGGTCTAACCAGTGGGATAAGCTATAGATTACTAACAGCAGAGTTTGCTTGATTAGCCTGTATAGTCTAACCGTTGGAATAAACTAAATATTACTGATAGCAGAGTGTGCAAAAAGAATATGCGCTATTGAACCAGTGGGATAAGCTATAGATTACTAACAGCAGAGTTTGCTGGATTAGCCTGTATAGTCTAACCGTTGGAATAAACTAAATATTA
The DNA here is from genome assembly GCF_032884065.1 of Artemia franciscana. Lineage (NCBI taxonomy): Eukaryota > Metazoa > Arthropoda > Branchiopoda > Anostraca > Artemiidae > Artemia > Artemia franciscana. The sequence continues at coordinate 22,387,420 of NC_088880.1, read as the reverse complement.
CTGATAGCAGAGTGTGCAAAACGAATATGCGCTATTGAAAAAGTGGGATAACCTATATGGTATTGAAGGCAGAACCTGTTGGTCTAACCAGTGGGATAAGCTATAGATTACTAACAGCAGAGATTGCAGTATTACCCTGTATAGTCTAACCGTTGGAATAAACTAAATATTACTGATAGCACAGTGTGCGAAACGAATATGCGCTATTGAACCAGTGGGATAACCTATATGGTATTGAAGGCAGAACCTGTTGGTCTAACCAGTGGGATAGGCTATAGAATACTAACAGCAGAGTTTGCTGGATTAGCCTGAATAGTCTAACCGTTGGAATAAACTAAATATTACTGATAGCAGAGTGTGCGAAACGAATATGCGCCATTGAACCAGTGGGATAACCTATATGGTATTGAAGGCAGAACCTGTTGGTCTAACCAGTGGGATAAGCTATAGATTACTAACAGCAGAGTTTGCTGGATTAGCCTGTATAGTCTAACCGTTGGAATAAACTAAATATTACTGATAGCAGAGTGTGCAAAACGAATATGCGCTATTGAACCAGTGGGATAACCTATATGGTATTGAAGGCAGAACCTGTTGGTCTAACCAGTGGGATAAGCTATAGATTACTAACAGCAGAGATTGCAGTATTACCCTGTATAGTCTAACCGTTGGAATAAACTAAATATTACTGATAGCAGAGTGTGCGAAACGAATATGCGCTATTGAACCAGTGGGATAACCTATATGGTATTGAAGGCAGAACCTGTTGGTCTAACCAGTGGGATAAACTATAGATTACTAACAGCAGAGATTGCAGGATTAGCCTGTATAGTCTAACCGTTGGAATAAACTAAATATTACTGATAGCAGAGTGTGCGAAACGAATATGCGCTATTGAACCAGTGGGATAACCTATATGGTATTGAAGGCAGAACCTGTTGGTCTAACCAGTGGGATAAGCTATAGATTACTAACAGCAGAGTTTGCTGGATTAGCCTGTATAGTCTAACGATCTAACTCGGGGGATGAACCATATATCACTAATGGCAGAGCCTGCTGGACGAGTCTAACCGTTGGAACAAACTAAATATTACTGATAGCAGAGTGTGCGAAACGAATATGCGCTATTGAACCAGTGGGATAACCTATATGGTATTGAAGGCAGAACCTGTTGGTCTAACCAGTGGGATAAGCTATAGATTACTAACAGCAGAGATTGCAGGATTAGCCTGTATAGTCTAACCGTTGGAATAAACTAAATATTACTGATAGCAGAGTGTGCGAAACGAATACGCGCTATTGAACCAGTGGGAAAACCTATATGGTATTGAAGGCAGAACCTGTTGGTCTAACCAGTAGGATAAGCTATAGATTACTAACAGCAGAGTTTGCTGGATTAGCCTGTATAGTCTAACCGTTGGAATGAACTAAATATTACTGATAGCAGAGTGTGCGAAACGAATATGCGCTATTGAACCAGTGGGATAACCTATATGGTATTGAAAGCAGAACCTGTTGGTCTAACCAGTGGGATAAGCTATAGATTACTAACAGCAGAGATTGCAGAATTAGCCTGTATAGTCTAACCGTTGGAATAAACTAAATATTACTGATAGCAGAGTGTGCGAAACGAATATGCGCTATTGAACCAGTGGGATAACCTATATGGTATTGAAGGCAGAACCTGTTGGTCTAACCAGTGGGATAAGCTATAGATTACTAACAGCAGAGTTTGCTGGATTAGCTTGTATAGTCTAACCGTTGGAATAAACTAAATATTACTGATAGCAGAGTCTGCAAAACGAATATGCGCTATTGAACCAGTGGGATAACCTATATGGTATTGAAGGCAGAACCTGTTGGTCTAGCCAGTGGGATAAGCTATAGATTACTAACTGCAGAGATTGCAGGATTAGCCTGTATAGTCTAACCGTTGGAATAAACTAAATATTACTGATAGCAGAGTGTGCGAAATGAATATGCGCTATTGAACCAGTGGGATAACCTATATGGTATTGAAGGCAGAACCTGTTGGTCTAACCAGTGGGATAAGCTATAGAATACTAACAGCAGAGTTTACTGGATTAGCCTGTATAGTCTAACCGTTGGAATAAACTAAATATTACTGATAGCAGAGTGTGCGAAACGAATATGCGCTATTGAACCAGTGGGATAACCTATATGGTATTGAAGGCAGAACCTGTTGGTCTAACCAGTGGGATAAGCTATAGATTACTAACAGCAGAGCTTGCTGGATTAGCCTGTATAGTTTAACCGTTGGAATAAACTAAATATTACTGATAGCAGAGTGTGCGAAACGAATATGCGCTATTGAACCAGTGGGATAACCTATATGGTATTGAAGGCAGAACCTGCTGGTCTAACCAGTGGGATAAGCTATAGATTACTAACAGCAGAGATTTCAGGATTAGCCTGTATAGTCTAACCGTCGGAATAGACTAAATATTATTGATAGCAGAGTGTGCGAAACGAATATGCGCTATTGAACCAGTGGGATAACCTATACGGTATTGAAGGCAGAACCTGTTGGTCTAACCAGTGGGATAAGCTATAGATTACTAACAGCAGAGTTTGCTGGATTAGCCTGTATAGTCTAACCGTTGGAATAAACTAAATATTACTGATAGCAGAGTGTGCACAGTCCCCTCCCACGGGGACTGTGGGGGATTAAGTCGTCTCCAAAGACACAGCTATTAGGTGTTTGACTAAACTGAACAGAATAGCTATCTCAAAATTTTGATCCAGTTATTATGGGGGAAAAGTATGCGTGAGAGGGGGCCTGGGTGCCCTCCATTTTTTTGGTCATTTAAAAAATGCACTAGAACTTTTGATTTCCGTTAGAATGAGTCCTCTCGCAACGTGATTTTTGTTAAGATTCTATGACTTTTAGGGGGTGTTTTCCCCTATTTTCTAAAATGAGGCAAATTTCCTCAGGCTCGTAACTTTTGATGGGCTAGACTAAACTTGATGAAACTTTTATATTTGAAATCAGCACTAAAATGTAATTCTTTTGATGTAACTAGTGGCATCAAAATTCCGTTTTTTAGAGTTTCGGTTACTATTGAGCCGGGTTGCTCTTTACTACAATTCCTTACGACTAACTATTTGACAATATTCGATTTAAACCTTCCTGTACACATTAAAGAGATTGTGATTGTATCTATTTTTAAATAGTGTATCTATTTTGTATTAAAAGGGAATTTCTTAACTACGAAATTTGCCAAGAATTGTATTTGGAAAAAGGAGTCCATTGGATACTAAAAATTTACACACCTTTTATAATAAATATTCTTCAATCCACTAACAAGCCTCATCGTTGAATTAACCTTTACTGCTGGCTCTGTAAATAAGAAGAACCCTATAAGGATGATTTAGATTCCTCTATATTTGAAGATCAATCAAAAAGTGATGACAGTATCCCTTTGGCTTGCTCACTCATCGAAAGCTTTGGCCTAAAAATGAGCTTGGTTGAGATTCGAGAATCCCCAAATCGACAAAAATCACCACGAAATCTCCACCATATGCTTGTCAATAAATAAATCAAATAATAACAATTGCGTTTATGTGTATGGGAACATCCATTTTTTTTTTCTTTTTTAGCCATATTATAAACGACATTTGGTTCAGGCCTTACTATTTTTCTAAAAGAACAATTAGACCTCATGCATTCAGTTTTGCAATAGAGCATTTGAGTCAAAAGGGTCAGTTAACGGGCATTAAGAAATTGATTCTTTTCGAATTCTCTCATAACCTCACCAAAATATTGGAGAAAACAATTCAGGAGAACACAGGACCCTGGACTACTGTAGCCTTAACGCTATATTTCAAAAACTAATTAGCCTACTGAAAATTTACGTTTTGTCCGTGAAAATATGGAGAGATAAATGTTAAAAAGTAAAAAGCATACCAAAAGAAACATTGGGAGGAGACAGGGGGTTCTGGAGTCCAAAGTCAGGAGGAGACTAGGTCCAAAACCAAATCTTGCTTGTCCTTCTCAAGCGTTATATCCCTCTCAACCTCGTATTGTAATCGAGTTGTTTTCACTATCCTGAATCCAATAGCTTTGAAAGGGTCACGTGGAACTCCTTTTCTTTGAATCTTAATTTATTTTTCAATTGTTTTGGGAATTTCTTGCCTTCTTTTCCACTCGTAATCAAAGTTTGACCGACAATCCATGCGCCTAACCTTGTCTCTTGCTTTTGGTTTGTTCATATTATCTTGTCAGGTTTCAGTTGAATTTTCCCAAACTAACTACTGAACCATCCGACAGAAATAGATCAAATGCGAGCATAAACAGATTTTTAGGCCAGTTGCTAGGCTACCAGACCGTTCGCTTTAAACCTGATGTAATTTGAATGACTCTATTTAAATCCAAGATTATTTAAAAGAAGAATTAAACGATAAAAAACTTGTTTCTTTAATTTCATTTCTGATCGTTTTTTAAATACCTGAGGGAAATCTGACGCCTCCTTCATAGAAAATTCTCTTCCCCATGAAAAATTTCATGAGAACGGTCTAAACCTTTAGCCTTGGAGGAACAAATAAAAAAAAAACACATAAACACACATCCGTGACGTTTCTTCTGGCAAAAAAATCCAAAATTCCACAGTTTTGCAGATAGGAGCTTGAATCCTCTGCAGTAGTATTCTCTGATACGCTGAATCTGATGGGGTGATTTTTAAGGTGTGTTTTTCCCTTTTTTCGAAAATAAGGCAAATTTTTCCTGGCTCGTAACTTTTGATGAGTAGGACTAAACTTATATGTTTAAAATCAGCAAATGTATCTGTTGGTGTCAAATTCGTTTTTTAGAGTTTTTGTCACCATTGAGCCGGGTCGCTCCTTACTTAGAGTTCGCTACCATGAACTATTTGATAAGTATACATATTACATTCATATGGAATTTATTGTGCTGTATTATGTCGGATTAACAGCACATCTGGACTACTAAGATCCTAGTGTCAAATCGCTACAGCTGGGTTCTTAATACGGATCCACGCATTACCAAGCTGAGATCAAACCCACTGCAGTACCACGAGACACGTTTGGAATCCACGGGAGATTCTATGAAAGAACGGAATAGAAAACAGGCAAAAAGTACATGATACAGATGTACATATGCCCTATCTAAAATGTTAAAAAAGGGTCGGATATCCGAGCACCTTTAGGGTATGTGGAATGGCATTAATGTGTACTAGAAGCCTGAGTAACTGAGGCTAGAGGAGGATAAGCACCAAATTGATTGGTACCATAAAATTATTTCTTGAACTGTATCAAAAACGTTATGTCTCTGAAACACCAAAACTAGTAAGGCTGCTCTCTATATTTTTTTTCGAGGGGAGGCTAACCTCATTGGTAACGTCGATAGAAAAATTCGAAATCTCTGTGAAAACTTTTTTAAGTAAGCTAGCATGGATTGTCATAAGAATAAAATGAATAGTCTAATCCTTCATCAACTTACACTAGCTAAAATGGTTGAATTTTATAATTGGAAAGAGATATTTACTGATGGATCTGTCTCAAATGATGGGAAGGCATCCATAGGCATTTTTTCTGAGTGGAATGGCTCATCAGTTGGGATTAGAGTTTCAGATGGAATCTCCATTTTCCATGCAGAATGTCTTGCTCTCCAAAAAGCTTTGGATACAGTGCTGGGAGTAGGATCAGGTGCATTTGTTATCTTTTCTGACTCTAAAAGTGTTCTTTCTGATCTAAAAAAGAGGCAAGGAAAAGTTATTCCAATTATTGTTCATCTACAGGGAAAGATTCAGAAAGTAATGTCTTCTGATTGTCTTCAACTGAAATTGTCTGGGTTTCTTCTCACATAAGGATTAAGGGAAATGAAATTGCTGACAGTATTGCAAAACAGGCTATCCACCACCCAATTACTTGGAAGGTTGCTCTCACTGTAGGCTATTTCAAAATTTGGCAGTATTGTATTAGTTCAGTTCATATTGTATTATTGTATTTAGAAGTCAAAGGACTTGTTGTTAGTCCATATACCTCCCTACAATTTTTGGAACTCTGGAAGTTCACAATTGAGCTGGTAGGTAGGTGTTAGGTATTGAAAACGGCCCTTAAAGTACTGGCTGGGAATGCTCAGTCTTTAAAAAAACAGAAATATTGGTAAAATTCTAGTTTAGTGACTGATGGGTGCTAGAATACATTGGACTTGTACAATTTGGGTTATATATTTGTATATTAGGGGGGGGGGGGTTAGCTATGTTAGGTTTGGTTAGGAGTGCTGTCAAAATACTTCAACTCCGCCCCTAATGTGCAAATATATAGCCCAAATTACATCATTATATAAACTGAAGGTTAAATGAAGCTTATATTTCATTAGGCTGAACCTAATTTCACTTCTTGGGTGTGTTTTGTTTAATTAATGGGTGCTATAGTTTGAAATGAATTAAAAGTGTGGATAACAGTGGGAACCAACATGAAAATCTGATTAATCAAAACATGCTTATATTATAGGTATAGTTCATGTTCTATCATTTTATTATTCACATAGGGGTATACATGTATAAACTTCATTGTTTTAGGGCTTTGTTTGTTATATATCCTAGTGCTTTATCTGGGATCACCAAGGAGGAGATAGGTTGCAGTGTTAGAAAAATAATCCTAATATTAGGAAAATATCATAAAATAAAGATTTTAATGATACTTGTATTTTATTATCATGTTTTCTGTAGATGTTGGTAGACTGTTGTTCTTTTTTTGTAATCTAGGATCTGCAATACAGGAATGAGGGTGTGATGCAACTAGCATTGAAGGTTTAATAAGAGGAAGCCTACAACTTAGGTTGCTTAAACCTGTATAGATTCAGATTTTAGAGTGAAATTTGATGGGAAGTAGAGATGTATTTGGTTTATTATTTGTCACATGTGCCTCTAATAATCTCCATTGAAAGAACTCATAGGGGAATTGATCTCCTACTTAGGTAGTCAGTATTTAAGAAATATATCTTTGTATCCTTTGTAAATGTTAGATAACAAATAGGTAGTATTTATGTCTTCCTTATATTGTTAGGCCAAATTGAGGAACTCATGACTTGACATTGAATCTGAATAAACTATAATATTTTTCAAGGTAGGACTAGGTAGAAAATTATTTAGAACATTTACTGGTGTCATATTTATGGCCTTTGTTACAGCTAGTATAATACATAAACCATTAAAAACTATTGTCTGGTTGCAATAATAAGGGAGGGGAGATATGGTCTACATTACACCTTATTACTGGATTTTGACTCATCAACAAAAATGAGGAATGTTCTGTATACCCAATCTTACCAAACTCAGCAATTTTTTTCAAGGCATACAGGAGGACATATTGAATGCAAGAAAATGGTATTTATTATTGAGAGTAGTCAGTTCCAGAAGGGGTGGTCTGGGATTGTGGGGCAATGGATCCAGCAGGAACTGTGAGTTTCATTCCAACCTCTACAAGTTATTAGCTAGGCCTCTAAACATCTGCTGTCTTGAATTGCTTCTGTGTTAGATAAAAATGCTTCCAGGAATGGACCATTGGAAACAATTTTAGATGAGAGGCATTTTGCAGTAAATTGTGGTTCACTCTATGAATTTGTTAGCTAAAAGATAAGCTCAATGTTTATTTTAACACTGATTCAGAATATGCTAATTGCCACCCTAAAAATGTACTCTAGCTCCCCTAGTGATGCCAGTTTTTGGCCTAGCTTTAGGATATAGGCTATACAGAACTTTGCTGATTTTATGGATTTACATTAGTTTCTTTTTTGTCTATTTCTCACCAACACCTGATTCATAAAGCCAGTTTAAATAAAACAGAATTGTCTAAGTTTTTAACAAATCCAGGGTACATTAGAAAGTGTAGCAATTAGGCTTAACAATTTTGGAGTCAGCATTAAAAGGCACACTCAGTGGTATGCTTATCCTTTAGCTAGTTTTTAAAACTCAATATTTACTGGTTGTTTTATCTTGGTAATTAGCTGAGTTAGGTGAATAACATTTTCAGAAGCAGATTCAGAGTGCTGATGGTGAACCAGAAAGGTCATCTGGAATATCTCCCACTACCACTTCCCCCTCCAGAGGGTACTAACTATTTATGACCTTACACAATGAGCCACTTGTATTGTTAAAGTGAAAACTTACAGAAATAGATATAGAGTGCAAATTAGGCACAAGGGAAGCATTTCATGGCTAAAATACATGTTTAATCCTACTACTGCTACTAACAACTGACCACAGCACTTTGCTGCCTGGGGCCTGATTTGTAAAATTTCATTGATTTTTAAATTTATTTCTTAAGTTCAGAAAAAAAATCTCGCTTTGACCTATAACCCTTCTATAATCATAGTAATTGTGTTTTCAGAACATAGAGCCAAAGAAAAAGAGACTAAAACCCAGAATTAAGGCTAAACATTTTTTTGTAAAAGTTTAGATGAGTCTAGATTGTCTTCTAAGCTGTAGAAATAAAGGAAAGGTAGAGATAGTACCTTTACAGCACCTTCCCAGGGTATGTTTTTTGTCCTAGATTCATTCCTGAAAGTTTCATTTCCCCAACTAAAGTACTTTCCAGGACAGCAAAAAGTTCCTCAACTAGAACTTCACCTATTGCTTTGACTTAAAATCCTGGTTAGATCAATTCCTATGATGTAAGCTGCATTGTGGGTATATAATGGTTTCTATCAACTAACATTAATTGCAAGAGGAAGTTCATTTCATGGATTGATTAAAATATTTTTCTTATTGACAATCTTCCACATAACATATAACACCCAAACTTGTATTTCATTTTGACACTTCTCATAGTATGTCATAATAGACATCTATATGTTTCATGGGAATTGGAGGGTAGGGCTCTCTGACGTGTATTGTTTACTAAGCTTTGTGTGCTTATATCCCTAACTCAGCTTGTCCAGTACAACAACAAAAAAGAAATAAATGATTTTCAAGTGAGTTGAAAAACAAGAAGTACATTGCCAACTGAATTTGCATGATGAAGGTATATCATTTTTGCATCCCAGTAATAGCAGGAGATGGATAAATATGTCTATTTTTCATTATAGCATCTATGCTTCTTGCCCCATGAGTACCCTCAGTAAAATGTGAAAGTAAGAAATTTAGAAAGTACCAGTTTTGGCACCATCATTTGAATAGACTTAAGCAATTTGTTAATAAAAAAGATTATTCTGCTGAGTAATTTGATCCAACCACAAATTTCAGATAAACAATCTTGAGAAACTTCTACAAACTGAGATGTATCATTCAAAACTTAGAGTACATAGTTGTCTCCACCAAGCACTCACATGGGGAGGGAAGATTAGATCCATGCCCTCTTTCAAGATCCAAAGAGTTTTCTAATTTCTTTTATTTTTATTTAACTTTCTTTGTTTTAGTCTATATTTTGTATTCTTGTCTTTTTCAAAACTTCACCGCCTCCCCAAAAATAAGTTGTTACATTTTTTTTCTTTGCAGGGCCTTCGCGTATGAGGGCCCCCGTCCCTCCATTGTTTTTGGGTACTCGGTAAAAAATGAGTTATTCCACCACTCTGCCATTTTTTTTTCTTTTTTTTTTTAAATAAAGACTGTGAAAATACTGACATATCATCTACAGATATCTCAAACTCGGTCAGAAAATGCAGCCGTTTTACCAACTTCCGCCATGATTATATAGATGGTTGCTATAATTTTCCATTTGGTTAAATAAAGAGATTGAAATAGTGACATGAGATTTACCAGAACCTTGGTCAATAAATGCAGTGGTTTTATCGACTCATGTAGTGATTTTACCTATCACATTCAAAACGAACATTATGCTAATTATTGATAAAAAGAAAGTCAGTAAAAATGACCAACCAGTCGGTAAACCCTCCTCCTAAACATTTTGGCTAGTAACAACTCTGTCTCCTTGTTCTTCTTTTTAAATAACCTTGTACTATTAATATCACGAAAAATTGTTAAAAGAGATACATATCATGGAGAAACAAGAGATGTGGATGTCTCAAGCCTATACCTGTTTTTGTGATAAAAGCATCTCCAAACACAGTGTAACTGTATCACCCCCTCTCTGGGTTTGAGTTTCTTCAGTGCATGACAAACCTGGAATACCTGGAATAATTAATAAATTAGGTTGCTTGAGAGAACCACAGAAAATAGCAACTGGCAGTGACAGTATCAAGTTTCTTAGGAACAATCTTATATAAATTTTTGTCTGAAAGATAAAATCTTATCAGTTCTGGATTAAAAGAGCTTGTTGCCATTATTCTTATATACAGCTCTTATCATTTAATTTCTTCTAGGTCTTACTCTTTCAATGATTTCCACTTTGGAATATATTTTGGACCCTTCAAAATTATCCTGTGATCTTGTTTATATATCTCCAGGTAATGCTTCTGTATTCATTTGCTCTCAAAATCTACTAATTAAGTGAATTGTTATTATGTATTACTGTGCCACCTAAGCATGCTCAGTTAACTTATGATGTCTTTTTTTTTTTTTTTACAACAGATAGCCTTATGGAAATATTTGCATTCTTCCTAAAAACTTGTAGCTTGTAAGTTTCTTTTTTTTCTGGAGTAACAATTTTTTTTTTCAGTTCTCCCAGGAAACATAAATTAGTATGAAACATAAAGACTCTGGAAAGAAACCAGGAAACTTTGCCGTGCTTTGGTTTTCTCCTTAAGTTGTTAAATATATTCTGTATTCATTATTTACAATAAAGTCATTGATTAATTGATTGAAAAATGCTTAGCTGGTGGAATAGAAGAAAAAGCACATGAATCTATTTAAAGGTTCACGTTGTTGCTTGTTTTTTTGGAAACTAATAAGTCTAAAATGATTTATTTTTTATTGTAAAATTAATAGTTTTTTTGTAATATTAAATGTAAAATTAATTATTTTGCAATATTAAACTGCTCATAGATCAAAATCAAGGTTTTAAAAAACTAGTATATTTATAAATACCAGCAGTGTACTGACTGATAAAACTGTTCATTTTTCAGTTTCTTATGAATAAAATATAATTGGCTGGCATAATCTTAATCCAGTTCTGTCACATTTAACATTTACCTGTAAAATCGTTTAATCAGTTTTGCTCCTTTTTTCAGAGGATGCTTGCGAAGTCATGCTTTTATTCCTTCAGAGTGCTCAAACCTATAGAGACATGAATGATCCTATGAGTCTGATAACCATCAGAGATGGACTTCTTCCCAAGAAAAGTGTTTCGCTCCGTTTACTTGCTCTGAAAGTAGCAGCTTTCTTCAAGTGGAATATACTTTCTGAAAATTTTCGAGAACGGTAATTTTTCTTCTTCCTTATTTTTCTTCCGTGCACTTACTTTTAGGATGTTGCACACATCGTGTATAGAAATAAACTATTTTATCTGTACTAAGGATCGTTCAATCCCCCTTGCTTCTGGGAATTTCTCTGAAAACTCGTCATTTTATATTTATAAGCATTTGGACCTATAAATTTCCCTTATCCTAAGTAGAAGCCATCCCCCAATACAAAGAACTTGGTGCTTATTTTAAAGCTGTGGGTTTTCTACACAAGTAGAATTTGTGGATTTTTTTTAGCAATTGTACTTTTACCTTTTCTGTTTTCATCAGAAAACATCCAAAAAAGCATGGGGTTTCCTGAGATAGTATCATGGGAGATAAAATTTTTGTGATGCATATCAATGCAATGATACAGGGTACAAGCTTACGAATATTCTGCATCATTTAGTTCTAAATACCACAATCTATTCATTTGCCTGGAAAAATGAAGATCTATTTGATCCACATTTCCAATAAACGTGTTTTTTTTTTTAAGACAAAGAAGCCATCAGTCACTCAGTCGAAAGTCTTTCGTTAACATCAAGGATCATTAGGATCAATAGAATATCATGCTCTGAAAATTTGTTTCCAAACTTATTGCTCTGTACTTGACCCAGCAGTGTTTTTATCTATATGCAACTATGATTGATTGTAGTGAAAATTTGATAAAATAAAAGAATTCTTAAAAATATTTCCAAAGTAAATATACTTGCTTGCCTCTCATAGGACATGAACTAAGTTGAAATACTTATTTCTTTGAAACTTACGCACAAAATCAAAATAGTCAATCCAGTAATGGTTTTATAATTAGTCAGAATAGGTCGTGATGCCATAGTTATTGAAATAAAATGATTTGGTTTATAGATATACCCGACCTTCATTTTGTCTGTTCTGCTAATAGGTAATCTCAAACTGCAAGTAAATTTATTAAGTTTTGTATTGTGTATGGATGGGTAGTCTATAGACTGTCCAAAATTTATTGGAATGTACTTCTCGTGGATCTAACACTTTCAAACAATGCGTGTACGCAATATTTTAGAAGTAAAGAAAGGAGGATTCCACTACCTTAAAGATGAACAGATTAGTTAGAGGAAAGGGACAAGTAAGACAAAAGTTGATTAGAGGAAGATGTGGATCTTAGAAGCATAGTATGATTAGAAAGCAGTGGTCACATAGTCTTCTTACAGAAGAGGTCCATGAGCTTTTGTAGCCTTCCACTCAAAATGTGGTATAAAAATCCCTTAAGAAAATATGGGTGTCATCATCCGCTGGAGCAAATGGAATCTCGGCAATAATACAGAATTAGACGCGAATGTCGGTGCTACCGATTGTAGCGACCATTTTTTCAAACATGGTTTAGATTCCCAAGTAATTGGAACACTGGACGGTGTTGCCAATTGTACTTCTTTTTAAGAAAGAAACCCAGAGAATCATGGGAGTTATAGGATAATATTGTTAGGGAATGGAATAGGTAAACTATCTTCTAAGATTGTACGTAGTAGGTTGGTTCGGGATTAGAAGGAGAAAAAGATTGGTGGATGTTCAAGAAGATTGTGAAAGAAAATTTTTCTTGGGTAAACCAAAAATGGAAAACATACGGAAAAGAGGAGTGGAGCATATTTTTTTTTAAACCTTACAGGGGTGTTTAATGGAATTGATTGAATTTACTGATGAAAAGTCCCTTAGGTATACGCCTGCATAGAGTTCTTGTAAACGACTACAATTAAGATGTTTATGGTGGTGAGGGTTGTTAGATGTATATCAAGGGTAGTACAAAGCAGGATAAGAGAGAAACGGGGAAACATTTTGTCTCCTTTGCTTTTGTTCCTATATACAGTACATTCTTATTGATGGTATTGAAGAATATTTGAAGCCGATAAAGGCACCTAGTATCAGGCTGCTTACAACAAACCTAGTTTCATTACTGTTTGCACATGGCAAATGTCTACTAGTTGGCAGTAAGGAAAACTTTTAAAAGCACCTAGACATAGCATATATATGAAAAATAATGGAATAGATTCAGTGGAATGTCCCTTTGAAGCAGTACCACAGAGCCTAAAGCCTAACGGATATTGTGCTATCCAAGGAGATTGTTTTCATCTATAATAGGTTTTTATTCATTTTAGATAGGGGTACTCGGTCAGATCAATGGGAATCTTCCATAAAAGTAATACGAAAGAGCTATACCTAACGAATATTATGTTGCATAAGAGAATTCTGAGCGACGACTGATTTGAGTATTATATTACGGTCCAGAACATTGGGGGAGTGATGAAGAACTAGATCTAAACGCTTTAGGGCATAAGAGACCAATGGGAATAGCTAAGTTTAGGAGAAGAAAGCATCATTGTCTGAGGATAGATTAGTTACTGTAGCATTTAAAGTATTAACATTCGATAATACGATATATATATATATATATATATATATATATTGCCGTGAATGTCTCAACTTGGTGAATGTCCGAAAATACCATTTTTTTTTCTTAAATTTAGTCAGCGTTGCCAGTCAACTTTTACAGTTTAATGCAAGGTTTGATGATTACAGGTTAGGTTAGATTAGGTTTTGTTTTTAACCCATGTCTGATATTTATAACCAAATTTAATCTAAACAAAACTAACATAATCTATCCTAACCTAACTTTAATTTTTACCTTCATAACTTGCATAAGCATGAAAAAGCTGATTTGCAAAGCTAATTGAATCCAAGCAGAGAAAAAGGAATTTTGGACATTGACTGGTGAATGTTTATATTATATATATATATGTATATATATATATATATATATATATATATATATATATATATATATATATATATATATATATATATATATATATATATATATATATATATATAATATTCAAGGGAGAGAGGATACCTACCCCTTTATTTGCAGGTATGTTAAAATAGACCTTGGTATTTTAGGATTCCAAATTACCTTCAGAGAATTTTGGTACTTGATCTACTGGAGCTGGTGCGAGGAGAAGTCTCCAATCCTAACGAACATGTATCAATCCCTCTTGAAACATTACCACCGGAAACAGTGCTAGCCGTCAGTCTCTACCATCGCTGGATCCTGAATAATACCACACAGCAAGATGTCATACCAAAACCAAGGAATACTGCTCTTATTACTGGGTAAGATAACGTGGTAATTAAGGGCTCCTTTCCAGCGACGAAACATAGCCTATTGTGAATAATTCTTAGTTGGTTCTCCTATAAGTATTAAACAATATTTTGTCTTAATTAATAGGAATCGATTATTTTCTCAAAGATTAATTCAAATCAATCGGAATAACCGTTGGATAGGTTATCCGGTTTCGTATTAAATCATATTACATCTCTTCTTACTTTTAATTACGTTGTCCCAGTGGTCTAGTACGGGGATTCTGAAGCATCTTTTATGTTTGTACCGCTTTGAATCTAATGACATAATGTTGCTCCCCATTTATAATGTTCCACAAGGTTTTCGCGGTAAATCCTGAACATCTACCTTGTAAGTTTAATGTATTAGATACGCTTCCAAAATGCGCTTCTAAATTTCTTTTTCTATTCCATTCGTAAGGATCCATCCGCCCTTCCCTTCTGTTAGGAATCCTGTATTTTGGTTTTTTTTTCTGTTTTTGCTCATCCCAGTGTGTCTTTATTCAATTTGTATATATTGAAGTGAGTAACTTTCATCAAATTCTGCTTCAGAAAAAATCATTATATTTTAAATGACAAAAAATACTTCTATAAATATATGAAAATTGTTCAACCTTGTGCCCACCAACTCTTTATTTTCTGTTCCAGCTGGAGTATCTTCTTGGGGTAATGGAGGGCTTGATTTTCTAGAATTTTAGAGTGGACTCAGAAAAATTGGTTTATAAGACAATTTTCTAGCAATCAGTAGTTACAAATTTTGTCATCGTTTTCCTTATTTTTTCGAAATAAGGAAAACTATATTTCTGTTAAAACGTCTGGAAATGTAAAAATTGCCTATGTAAAATGTGACTAATGAGGCGCATATATTTAAAATTCTGACAAGTGTTCTATTACTTATTTTATTGCTTATTAGGGGGCCAAAATTAATCTTAATGATATAACTTTGGATATTTTAATAAATGATAGTTAAATATTTCTGAACTTTCACATTTAAGTTTTTAAATGATTGTGAAATGATACTTTCCCCAGAGATGTTTTTCATTTATTATAGGTTTTTTTTTATTTACGATAGAGGTACGTGGTGAAATAAAGAACATATTTTAAACAGCCCCCCTCCCCCCGGCACGTATGCCTGCTTCATGATTCTATGTAGAAATATTACAAAGATAACTGAAAGTATGATAGAAGTCATGAATATACTGGATATATAACTGACTTTCTAGGATTTAGTCCGTATTCTATTTCAGTGTGATCCAAGTTAGGCAAAATATCTCCATGATGCAATGCAAGAATGATTTTACAATTGAGCTACAAATGAAATTGTAAAGTTGGACAAGAATAAAAAGAAAGCGTTATACGAGAAAATGAAAACGTTATTCGTATTTTGAAGAAATTCATTATCTTCCCACCTAAAATCAGCTGAATATCACACTTTTTCTGAAGACGGGTTATTGTGCCCCAAGCTCTCTTCGATTCTTTAGGCTATTACTGAAGTATTTGTTTTGTAAAAAGCAGGGCTGACCGACTATAATTTGGAGATGAACGATGTAACGCCTCTGCGTTGAAGACTTCCTAACCTAATTTAGCAACCTTTCTACTTTTTTGAACTATATACTATTTTATGGGGTAGGGATTTTTTCCTGTTTGGATTTTGAAAATGAAATGGTTCTCATGAGAAGCCCCAAAACTCACCTTTGTAATTATGAAAATGTGAGGTATGCCCATGTTTTTAAGTTCAACGACATTTTAGCTGGCAAAGCCCTAACTCATCTTTGTAGATTTTTGTTCGTTTCTAGTTGGATTTGCATATTCAAATTAAGTTTCACTCGTTTTAAGATTTATTTACTTATTTATATTAGTAACTATTGTTTGTTTGTTTGCTATAATTGTTTATTTAATTTCTGTTCGTTTTTGGTTTCATTTATGTCTCAATAGTAAAGTATTTGTGTTCGTTTCAAGCTTGATTTGCATATTCAACTTAGCTTTACTCGTTTTGAGATATATTTATTATATTATATTATTATATTATTGCCTGTTGTATCTTTATGGCACTTGGTATCTAACAAGTGACATATGGTGATCGCAAATTCTGCCGGTCGTTCGGTCTGTGTGTCTGTCTGTCTGTCCTGGTTTTGCTAGTTTTGCTAGTTTAGGCACTTCCAGGTAAGCTAGGACGATGAAATTTGGCAGGCGTATGAGGAACCAGACCAGATTAAGTTAGAATTTGTCTTTTCCCCGATTCGATCATCTGGGGGGGGGGGGGGGGTTAACTCCGAAAAATAGAAAAAATAAGGTATTTTTAACTTACGAAGGAGTGATCGAATATTAATGAAATTTGATGTTTGAAAGGATATCGTGTCTCAGAGCTCTTATTTTAAATCCCGACCGGGTTTGGTGACATTGGGGGGAGTTAGGGGGGGGGGGGAACGTAAAATCTTGGAAAAAGCTTAGAGTGGAGGGATCGGGATGAAAAATAAGCGGAAGTCCTAGATACGTGATTGACATAACTGGAACGTATCCACTCTCTATGGGGGGGGGGGATTTCTGAAAAATAGAAAAAATGAGGTATTTTTAACTTACGAAGGAGTAATTGGATCTCGTATTTAAAAGGACCTCGTAACTCAGATTTCTTATGTAAAATCTTGACCGGATCCAGTGTTATTAGGGGGGGGGGGGGAAACGCTTAAAGCGGAGAGATCAGGATGAAACTTGTTGGGAAGAATAAGCACAAGTCCAACATTCGTGACTGACATAACCGGACCTGATCCGCTCTCTTTGGTGGTGTCGGGGGGGGGGGGGGTAAGTAATTAGGAAAAATTAGAAAAAATGAGGTATTAATAACTTACGAACGGGTAATCAGATCTTCATGAAATTTGATATTTAGAAGGATCTTGTGCTTTAGAGCTCTAATTTTAAATTCCGACCAGATCCGGTGAGATTGGGGGGAGTTGGAAGGGAAAACTGGGATTCTTGGCAAACGTGAAAATTGAGGTATCTTACGAGTGTGTGATCGGTTCTTAATGAAACTTGATATATAGAAGACTCTTATGTTTCAGATGCTCCATTTTCAATTCGAATCGGATCCGGGGACATAGGGGGTTGGATGGGGAAACAGAAATCTTGAAAACTGAAAATTTTGGAAAACGCTTAGAGTGAAGAAATCGGGATGAAACTTGATGGGAAGAATAAGCACAAGTTATAGATACGAGATTGCCATAATTGGAACGGATTCGTTCTCTTTGGGGGTGCTGGGGGTTGTTAATTTGGAAAAATTAGAAAGATTGAGGTATTTTTAACTTAAGAACGGGTGACCGGATCTTAATGAAATTTGATATTCAGAAAGAACTCTTGTCTCAGAGCTCTTATTTCAAATCCTGACCAGATCTGTTGATATTGGGGGGAGTTGGAGGGGGAAACCATAAATCTTGGAAAACGCTTATAAATGTCGTAGATACGTGATTGACGTAACCGGGATCCGGCCTCTTTGGGGGAGTTAGGAGGTGGGGTTCAGTGCTTTGGCGAGTTTGGTGCTTCTAGACGTGCTAGGACGATGAAAATTGGTAGGCGTGTCAGGGAGCTGCACAAATTGACTTGATAAAGTTGTTTTCCTCGATTCGACCATCTGGAGGGTGAAGGAAGATGAAAAATTGGAAAAATCGAGGTATTTTCAACTTACGAGTGGGTGATCGGATTTTAAAGAATTTTGATATTTAGAAGGACCTCGTGGCTCAGAGCTCTTATTTAAATCCCGACCGGCATTAATCCTCTGATTTTCCTTTTAAAGCAATCTATTGATTCTTAGAATTTTGCTAGAGTTCATACCATATGAGCTCTTGGCTCTTCCGACCTCGTCACAAGTGCAATATGAGCTCTTAGCTTTTGTTTGATTTGAAAAATCTTCAAGTTTAAAAAAAACTTCTATCTCAAAATAAGATTCATATTTTTTTTCCAACATCAAACTTTCATCAAAGTTTCAAAACTAGTATCAAAGTAACTATCAAAGTATCAAAGTAAAGAAGGTATCAGAGTAATCAAAGTAACAATAAGAAACTTGCACAACTTGCAGCCATTGCACCGTAAGTCGATGTTACCGCGTAAATCACTAAGTCCAAATATCAAAGTAACAATAATTAGGTTCCGTAACTCAGAACCGTTTCTCGATGCCGGGGGGTCAGCCGTGGAAGCATAGGTATTCGGCCTTTGAACTATTCTGAACAAAATGGCTATGTCCAAATTTTGACCGGATGCACTTTGGGAGAGTGGGGCGTGGGTAGTTGTTCATTGATACTCTTAAAGAAGTTTTGATTTCCAATCGAATGAGCCCCTTCCAAAGTTAATTCGACCGCCCCTTCCACAGAGAACCTTATATTTTAATGGGGTAACTTACATAAGTTGCCCCGGGGCTTAGGGAAGATTTCTCAGCTCCTAAGTTGTAGTAATTTGAATTTTCGACTATTTTGAACAAAATGGCTATTTCAAAATTTTATAAGATGCATTTGGAGAAAAAAGGTACAGGGGGGCTTTTTGATCACTCTCGATTCTTAAGAACTTAGATAAGTCACAATTCTTGTCCCGGGTGCTCTGATGGATTTCTCAATCCTTAATTTGTAGTAATTTGATTTTTGGATTATGTTGAAGAAAAAGGCTATCCCAAATTTTTTATCAGATGTATTTGGGGGAAAAGGTGTGGGTATAAGGTGGATAGATACCCTCTGATCACTTTTAATGACTCTTAAAAAGATAACTAGAACTTTCAATTTCCTTTCAAACGAGCTGTCTCTGAAGTTTTTACGATCAACCCTTATATATAACCTTATATGCCCTTGGGCCATAGGCTACAGCACTTGCCCCCACTCTCTGAGGGGATGGGTTGACCCTGGAGTTTTTGTTATTTGATCTTTAAACAATTTTGAACAAAATAGCTGTCTCAAAATTTTGATTGGATGCATTTGGAAAAATGGGCCTTGGGGGAGGGGCTTGTTGCCCTCCGATCACTTTTGACTCTTGAGAAGGGCACTAGAAATTCGGGTTTACAACTGAATAAGTCCCCTCCGAAGTTCATACGACCATCCCTTCCATAAAAACCTTATATGCCCCAAGGCCACAATTTACAACACTTACCCCCGGATTCTGGGGAGGGGGCTGCTCTACCCCGGGAGTTTTTGTTATATTATCTTTGATCTATTTTGAACCTAAACGGCTATATGAAAAACTCGATTGGACGCATTTATATCGGATGGATTTGGGGTAAAAAGGCTAGGGGGGGGGGGGGCTAGTTGTTCTTGGATCTCTTTTGACTCTTAAAAAGTGAACTAGAAATTTCAGTTTCTGGTCCAATGAGCCCTTATTAAGTTTATACGAGCATTCCTTCCATAAGAACCATATATGCCCCCAGGGCATAACCCTGAACACCCGCCTCCGGGCTCTGGGGAGTTATATCGACACTAGAGTTTTTCTTGTCGGACCTTTGAACTATTTTTATCAAAATGGCTATTTCAAAATTTTTATCGGATGGGTTTGGGAATAAAAGCGTGGGATGGGGTTCGTTGCCCTAGGATCTCTTTTGGCTCTTAAAAATTGAACTAGAACTTTCAATTTCCAATCAAATGACCCCTCTTTGAAGGTTGTACTAGCATCTCTTTCATAAAAGCCATATATGCCCCCATGGCATAACTTACAACGCCTGCATCCGGGCCCCTGGGGGGTTGTGTCGACACCTGAATTTTTATTATCTGACCTTTGAACTATTTTTAACAAAACGGCTATCTTAAAATTTCATCAAATGCATTTGGAGAAAAAGGGGCGTGGTGGGCTATGTGCCCTATAATCTCTTTTGACTTTCAAAAACTGAACTAGAACTTTCAATTTTCAATCAAATGAGCCCTCTCTGAAGTTTATACGAGCGTCCTTTCCATAATAACCATATATGCCCCCCAGGACATAACTTACAACGCCTGCTCCCGGGGCCCTGGGGGTTTGTTTCGACCCTGGAGTTTTTTTTATATGATCTTTGAACTATTTTAAATAAAAATGACTATCTCAAAGTTCTCATTTGATGGGTTCACCGAAAAAGGGCGTGGATGGGGGGAGGGCTAGTTGCACTGCGATTTCTTTTGACTCTTAAAAGCGAACTATAACTTTCAATTCCCAATCAAATGAGCACTCTCTCTGAAGCTTATACGAGCATCTCTTCCATAAGAGCCATATATGCACCAGAGAATAACTTACAACACCTGGCCCCGGGCCCTGGGGGGGTTTGTTGACACTGGAGTTTTTTATATGATCTTTGAACTATTTAACAAAATGGCTATCTCAAAATTTTTATCGGATGCATTTGGGAAAAAAAGGTGTGGGGGAGGCTAGTTGCCCTCCGATCACTTTTACTCATAAAAAGGCCACTAAAACTTGCAATTTTCAATCGAATGAGCCCCCTTCCTAAGTTTATGTGACAACCCCTTTCATATGAAATGTCTTTGGGAAAAAAAAGTAAATAAATAATAAAACATTGGATCTGTGGCCTTTACTATAGACAACACTGTAGTTTTGTCTCTTGATCATCAAGCTTTTTTAATTAATGCTAAGGCAGAATGGGGTTTTTTAAGTAGCAATGTTAAATTAGATGAATGATATTGGATTGTGTAAGTATACTTTACTTTCAGCAGTTGATTTCAAATGATCATACGCATACACAATTTGGGGGGTGTGAGATTGTGCAACTTGGCTCAATTGCAACGTCAGAAAGATTAATTAGGCCATATCCTACATATTTGTTTTCTTTTTAATTTTTTAAGGTTTTTAGAGCAGGAAAGAAAGAGATGTAATGTCTGTAGACTTGTCTTAGTTATTCATTTATAATTAATTATTTTGTTTTATTTGTAAAATAGTATTTTTGTCCATCCGGAGACTCTGAAAATTCTGGTTTAAAAAAAGGAGGACTTAAGGATACAGAGGTCTTATTTGTTGGTGCAAGTAAGAAATTTGACAAATTAAGAGTATAAAAGGATTTTTTGGAAATGAATACCATCTTTATCTATGCATGTCCTCTGTAAAATTGATACTGAGTTTTTAATAGACGAGGAAATTGTCTACTGCTTTAAATCGGAGTTAAGTGATGTGATAGAAATTGAAAAGGTAAAACAACATGGAATAGTTACTGACTGCTGCGTAAAAGAAAGGTTTGTCTAATTATCTTCCACATTACAAGAGTTGGCTTGATTTGATATGAATTATTTGGGCTCCGCGCTCTTTCTAAGTAACTTGACACCTACTTTCTAGAATGTAAATATGTAAGTTCCAGGTCAAGTGAAAGGGGAAAACGTTGATTCGTAAAAACTTTATTTAACATAATTTCAAACGTTTCTTGGCTGTAAACTTTGTATTTGTTTTGCCATTGTATGGTTGCTCGTCTCATTTTGGAACATGTAGTGTCTGGTATATTGTCTATAGGTTTTTAGTAAACCGATATTTTTTTTAGACCGATATTTTTTTATGACCGTTCATTTTATTTAGCCCTGCAACCGGCAGCAGTGTTGTTAATTTGGGCGCATTTACGCAAATGATGGATTTAACACAAAAACAATTGGCTCAAAAAGTAGACGAATCATTTACCGTTTTGGAGAAGCTTCTTAAATGTCAAACTGCGTCAATGCCCTCAGTGGATGCTTTTGTACCCCCGGACCCCAGTGGAAGAGACTTCATATTTTACTTTGATAAATCAGAAATGATTCATTTGGCTGAGTATCGCATTCAGGTCAGCGTTGCCTCCACTTAATTTTCTCTTCTTGTTTAAGTGATACTTAATAAGACTGAATATTTTTTTTAATTAATTTTGAGAAATGTTTTCTACGAAGAAAAAAGATTTAAAGGAAAGTAAAGATTCATGTCAAAATACAAATAGCAAAAACAGTGACACAAAAAGTCAGTGCTACGAATGGAAAAGTGAAAGCTAAATCAAATAAAAATTTGGATGGGTCGTAAAATTCTGTAGTAGTCAATCTGGACTTGTCCCAGTTAAAGACAAAGACGGAGCCACAATTAGTGATAAGGAAAGAGTTAAAGAGAGATGGACCGAACGTTTTGAGAATGTGCTAAAGAGAGATAGAGTTGCAGGAAAAGATATAGAGGAAAATAAAAAAGTTTGTGATACCTTGGATGTGAAGGAAGATTGGTTTTGTGAGGAAGAATTAGCGACAGTACTAAAAGAATTAAAAAAAAAAGACTCCTAGTGCTGATAATGTGGTAAATGAGTTTCTTAAATATGGCGGCTCTGAGGCTAGGAATAAGCTACTGAAGATTATGAATATGATTTTTGAAAAAGGGGAAGTACCTAACGATTTTAGGAAAACGTTAACGAAACCACTGTATAAGAAAGGTGATAAGAATGAGTGCGGTAATTATCGAGGCATTAGTCTGGTCTCTCTAGGTAGTAAATTACGTCGTAATATGACACTTTTTAGACTGAGAGATGTCTAAAAAGTTAGACATCTTTTTAGACATCTTCTTACAACTTTAACCTAGATAAGGTTGTAAGAGAAGAACAATGTGGTTTTAGAAAAGGTAGAGGATGTGTCGACCAAATTTTTACTTTAGGTTAATAATTTGAGAGGTGTCTGAGTTAAATACCTTTGGTCCTCAGTTCTATATACTAGTAGCAAGCGTTCGATTATGTTGGTACAATAGCATTAGCAAAGGTTTTATCCTTGTATGGTATACCAGAATAATACATTAAAGTGATTAATGCTATGATTAATATTGAGCAACCTGACTCAATAGTAACCGAAACTCTAAAAAACGGAATTTTTATATAAATAGATATATTACATAGATACAAATAATAATACATTTAAACCCTCTTTACATACATAAAATGCACTTAGAGGAGTACAAAAATACGGCAAAATAAAATAAAATGGAAACAATAAACAAGAAAAAGCTAAAAAAAACATTTCTGCTACTTTCGCACTACAATTAAGTGGAAAGTCGACAATATTTTCTTGAAGCTTGTGGAACCTATGCACAAGCTGGTCCATTTTGAGGAAATATCGTAAACGGCATATCTACTCGAAATGTACCGGTTGCTATTCCAGAGCGATAATTGCAGAAGATATTTGCGAAAACGGAAGAAAAAGATCTAATTTCTTCCAGTCAGATATTAAAAAAAAAACTCCACAAAAGGACCAAGAAAAAGACATGCGGGGCAAAAAAAGCGTTGTAAAGTCTGCCCGGGGCTATTCTGTGAAACTAGCCTTTAACTCGAGCAAGCTTTCCATACGATTTTCTAAGCTTTTCTTTCAACGTCGAGAGAACTTGTGTTTGAGTATTTTTAACATTTGATCCAAACGGGAGACCTAAATAATTCAGTGAGGACGATGCAGAAATAGTTTATGGCCAACATTGATAGTAACGGAATGTTGTTGAGACGAACCGTAGACGAGAAGCTCAGTTTAGAGGGGGCGACTTGAAGCCCAATCTCATTAAGACGAGAGCAAACTGTATGAATATTTTGGAGAACCTGGAGATCATCTGATAATAGAAGGATATCATCTGCGTTACAGAGATGGCTGACATCAATATAGGGCTCAAAAAGAAATGGAAGAACATTCTTTGTTACGGTTCAGATGGCATTATTGAAATGAGCTGGACTAAGCCCAGAGCCTTGTTTCAAACCTTTTCGAACAGTGACAGATTTGTCCAGCTGGCTACCTAGCCGCACCCGTATGGACGCATTACCATACCAATTCCATAAGAGACGGCAGAGAAAAGGGTTTATTCCACTTCTCAGTAGAGAAAAAATAGCATGTGAATGGATAATGGAATCGAATGCCTTTGAAATGTCGATTGCACACGCATGCTGGTTCCTTTTCAGTATCATATAGCGGTCTAAAATAGCCAAAAAAGTTATGTGTGTTTGTTTAGCACACCCAAGCCTTCGCGA
The DNA here is from genome assembly GCF_032884065.1 of Artemia franciscana. Taxonomy (NCBI): domain Eukaryota; kingdom Metazoa; phylum Arthropoda; class Branchiopoda; order Anostraca; family Artemiidae; genus Artemia; species Artemia franciscana. Next base: position 22,363,019 of record NC_088880.1, on the reverse strand, counting down.
AATCCAAATTGGCTGTCCCCATGGTTGCACTTTGTGTTTATTTCTTGGAAATAAACACAAAAAGCATACCAATTGTGGAGCAAATATTAATTGGTCTTACGATTCACAAACCTTTGGATTTTTGCCCTCCTTTAAGTCACAGGTAATACAAGCTACACACAGGTAGGTAATATGAGAAATACAAGCCTGAAATAATAGTGGCAAATACTGAATAAGAAGTGGGGTAGCGTATAGGAGGTGCTCAGTTTGTACTCCATCGTATCCTGTGACTTTACCAGGTTTCATTAGACGAATTTGGAACTGGATAGCCGAAGATGTAACAATGACTAAGTTCCTCCGGTGATCAAGTTTTGACATATGGTGAGAAGGGCATTTTTATAGGTAGCTTCAACCGGAGGAGGATCATTGAAGAAAAACGAAGAAAAATGTCTTTCCCACGAAGCGACATCGATAGGAATAAAAAAGGCCAAAAATACTTCACAGTGGCATGAAATAAAAGATTGGTCAAAGGCCGACTTCCCGCTTTATCGGACAGTGCTTGATACGACGCTTCGTGGCATTTACTCTACTACAAGCCAACGTGCAAAGGAATGTCCAGGAAACTAAAATACAGGCTAATGCGTTCTGTGCTGAAATCACCCACGCACCACTAACCGCAGAAAAGGCTGCTATTTCCGTTAGGAAAATTCGTAAAGGTAATAAAATCCCAGGGTTCTCAAAGAATCAAGAGCTAGTGAAAGCATGTCAGGATGCCAAGTTCTGGTTCTTAGTGTGAAGGGAAAGTGGTCGTCCTAAATCCCGTATGTTGAATTTTCTCCATGTACACACAAAACGTAAATTTTAGAAAGCCGTCAAGCAGCATCGCACGGATGTGGAAAATGACTATACAGAGAGAAGTCGTTTATGAACAGATCGCCTAAGCACGCCTAAGTCCATGCCTAGTGATCCAAATCACTGGCGATCTTACTTTCCGAGTGAATTTAGTGCCCCGAATCTCAGTGTAGCTGTACCATATACCGACCAACTTGAATCTGTGCTATCAAAGTCAAGAATTCCGGACTGTTCCGTATCTGTTTTGGATGTAACTGCAAATTTCTTTAGGCTGAAAAAGAAAAAATCTTGCGGAGTTGACCATTTGTTTGCGCGTCACCTTGTGAATAGTATATGAATTATTCACACTATTGTACCAGATCCTATACGTAGTCGATTTGGTACCCTATGTTTTCTCTACGGGGCAACTTACGCCCATCCTGAAAAAAGGGAAGCCAGCTAACATATACTCCTCGTATCGCCCAATTACTGTGTCACCAGTTTTGTGCAAGCTTCTGGAAATGCTTATATTGTCAAATATTCGACACTGTTGCCAAATGCCAAACCACCAGTTTGATTTTACGTTAATCTTAGACAGGTTTTTATTCTTCCCATCCAGTTTCATCCTGATCTCACCGCTTTAAGTATTTTCTAAGATTTCCAGTCCCCCCAACTGCCCCCTAATTACACTGGATCCGGTTGAGATTTAAAATAAGGCTCAGTTGCGCTGGTGCTCTGTTCGCCCTTGCTGCTATTTTGTCTGATTCTGAGGCAACGGGTGTCTTGTGTTTCAAAGGGGACTGATGTTTCGTTGATGACGTATGCTAGCGACTTGCTTAATTTGAACAGTTCCACTGATCGACTATCGAAGAATTTTGATGTGTTGAACAGGGAATACAAAAACTTTGGTTTGTCGTTGAATGTGTCAAAATCTGCCGTCTTGTAATTCAATGCGGAGCACTGCGAAGAAAGAAATCCCTTTGAGCGATTCAGTTGTGAAACTATATGAGAGTATTACCTACCTTGGTTTATCAATCAGTCGAAGCCTCCACTCCACCGGGACTTGCGTAATTATTGCGGGACTATTGCGTAATCTTGCGTAATTATGGTGCATCCAATACAACAGTCTGTGTTAACCGTGTCACCAAGGATTTTCTGAAGAACTCTAAGGGAAGAGCGAACCCGTGGCTAGCCATCCTGTACCAGTAGTTTTGCTAATGTACATATTCTGTAAATACGTTTGGTGATGTTCCTTAGTGTGACTTTTCTTTTTCAATTGTTATGCTCGGTTTTAATTCCTGTGAATTTTCGGGCAATAACATTACTTACTTAATTAGTTACTTTCATCAAAAGAATCTGATTTTGTGCTGATTTTAAATATATCAGTTTCGTCAAGTTTTGTCCTACGCATCAGTAGTTACGAGCCTAAGAAAATTTGCCATTTTTGAAAAAGGAAAAAACCCCTCTTGAAAGTTATAAAATCTTAATGAAAATTACACTATCAGATTAAGCGTATCAGAGAACCCTGCTGTAGAGGTTTCAACCTCCTATCTGCAAAAATGTGTGATTTTATATTTTTTGCCAGAAGAAAGATCACGGATGTGTGTTTATTTGTTGTTGTTTTTTCTCCCCCCCCCCCCCAAGGGTGATCGTATCGACCCAGTAGTCCTAGAATGTTGCGAGAGGGTTCATTCGAACGGCAATTAAAAGTACTAGTGCCTTTTTTAGCTGACCGAAAAAATTGGAGCGCAGCTAGGCCCCCTCCCACGCTCATTTTGTCCCAAAGTCACTGGACAAAAATTTTGAGATAGCCATTTTATTCAGCATAGTCGACAAATATAATAACTGTGTCTTTGAGGATGACTTAATCTCCCACTGTCCTCAGGAAGGGCTGCCAGTTATAAACTTTGCCCATTGTTTACATATAGTATTTGTTATTGGGAAGTATACACGCATTTTCAGGGGGGATTTTTTCTAGTGGGGGGTTGGGGAGAGGGTTACGTGGGAGGATCTTTCCATGGGGGAAGAGAATTTTCATGAAGGGGGTGATGTATTTCCCAGCATCATCTAAAAATAATCAGAAATTAAATTGAGAAAAAAAGTTTTTTCAACTGAAAGTAAGTAGCAAAATTAAAACTTAAAACGAACTGGAATTATTACGTATATGAGGGGGTTCGCCTCCTCGTCAATTTCAAAAGAGCTATTTATTCTAATTAAACGACTTTTGGGATTCAGGGGGCATTTTTAAAGAACTGGAACAAAATTCGAATTTTAGCGTAAAGAGCTAGGTATTGATGAGGGGTAAAACTCCTCATATTACATATATGAGGGAGTTTCTTCCGCTCATCAGTACCTCATTCTTTACGCTAAAGTTAGAATTTTGTTAAATAATGACCGATATAAACAATAATTTGTTTGTGTTATTTTTCGGCCAATCTTAGTATTTAATACTATCTTAAGCAGCTTCTTAACTATGATTTTTATGTGATAATAAACCAAAGATATTGTATGTCTTCGGCTTGTGTTTGTTATTAATAAAACACAAAAGTTTTTTTCCAACTGAATTTTCCAACTGAAAGTAAGGAACAACATTAAAACTTAAAAACGGACAGAAACTATCCGTATATTAGAAGGTTGCCCCCTTTTCAGTACCTCACTCTTTACGCTAATGACTTTTTGTTCCAATTATTTAAGAATGACTCCTGACAAACAAGGACCGTTTAGTTAGAATAATAAGCTGTTTACAAATTCACAAACACTTTAGTGTAAAGTGCGAGGTACTGAGGAGGGTACAACTCCCTAATATACGTAATAACAACCAATATACTTAATAACAACCACAAAATCTGAGTAAATTGCGGTTCAAACAGTTTGTGGTAACGAACTGTAAGTAAAGAGCGACCCGGCTCAATAGTAACCGAAATTCTAAAAAATGGTTTTCAAAAAAATGGATTTTGATACCAGTAGATATATTAAAAGAATTGGCCTTTTATGCTGATTTCAAATATATAAATTTCATTAAGTTTATTTTTACCCATCAAAGATTACGAGCCTGAGAAAAAATTTTCTGATTTTCTAAAAATGGAGAAACATCCCCTAAAGCTCAAGTGATCTTAATGAAAATCACACCATCGGATTCAGCGTATCATAGAACCCTACAGTATAGGTTTCAAACTTCTATCTGCAAAAATGTGGAATTTCGTATTTTTGCCAGAAGAAAGATCGCGGATGCGTGTTTATTTGTGTTTTTGTTTCAATTTTTTCGTGTTTTCCCCGGGGTTAATCTTATCGACCCAGTGGTCCTAGAATATCGGAAGAGGGCATTCAAACGGATATTAAAAAGTTTTAGTGTCCTTTTTAAGTGACACAAAAAATTGGAAGGTAACTAGGCCACCTCCCCGCCATTTTTCTCCCAAAATCGTCCGATCAAAATTTCGAGATAGCCATTTTGTTCATCATAGTTGAAAGGCCTTATAAATATGCCTTTGGGTCTAAAATTATCACCACACGCACGCACACAGCCCCGGGGGAAAGGTCTTTAAGTCATAAAATTTGCCCATTGTTTACGCATAGTTTTTGTCATTGGGAATTATGCATACATTTTTTTTTTTTGGGGGGGGGGGTCACGGGGTGATTTTCCATGGGGGGGAGAAGTTGTCTAGGAGTGAATTTGTCAGGGGAAACTATACGCTGCGGTAATTTGCCTGAATTCTTATACAGAATTCTTTTTATGTCTTGCTTTCTCTTTTCCGTCTCAATGTTACGCGCAAAGTGGTTAAGATCAATTGTCCGGGGTAAATTTTCACTGTGGTTGAATTGTCTAGAGGATATTTCCATGGTGAGGGGGTTTCTCCGTGGAGTTGGGTCAGATTTCCAAGTATTATTTAAAAACGATCTGAAATTAAATGAAAAAACGCGTTTTTTCAACTGAAAGTAACGAGCAACATTAAAACTAAAAACGAACAGAAATTGTTACATATACGAAGGGGTTGCCCCCTCCTGAACTCCTCGCTCTTTGCGCTAAAGTTTGATTTTTGTCCCAATTCTTTAAGAATGACTCCTGAAACACAAGAGCCGTTTAATTAGAACAATAAGACGGCTTTTTTAAAATACTAAAAAACTTTAGCGTAAAGAGTGAGGTGTTGAGGAGGGACAACTCCCTTCATATACGCAATTCTTTCCGTTCGTTTAACGTTTGTGGGTCAAATTACATAAGATGTGATAGTTATAGATATTAGTATTTGATTTTCTTTGAAAAAGTTTTTCTTTTTAAAATGTTGTTAAAACTGATCTCTGATATTTTTTGTTTTTTGTTTTCTGTTTTTTTTTTCTTACTTGCTTGATGTAGTTTGATTATGTTAATTATGAATATTAGTAAAAAAATTTCTGCCGTTTCTGCTCAAGAACTAAGATATTGGATTGTAATTGAAATCTTAAGCAAAAATTGTACGTTTTTTCGATGTTCTTGATTAGCTGTAGTTTCTGGCAAAGATTTTGTACTAGTTTTTTGCCAGAAGAAAAATTGGCATGCATTGGGAGGAGGATTTTTAAGCTTTTGGTTTAAGATCTTTAAATGAGCTCTACTCTTCTACTGGACTGAAGCCAATCGGACCCAATCGTGTGGGTACTCTCGATGATAGACGAATCTTATTTTATCTTTCATTAGAAGCATCTTTTTGTGGTCTGTTTCGTGTTCTATAATTGTTAATGTGGTTAAAGTAAATGCCTGTCTAGATCATTTATAAAAGGAGCTCTGTTTTTAGCGCCTGTGAATAAACTTAAGTTTGTATCCTTAAAAGTAATTTGCTTTTTTTAATTTATATTTCTTCTTTCTAAAATCTGCAGACTATCTCTAAAATCTGCAGACTATCTTATCAACAAACCTAATTTTTCATCATTCATGAGGGGCTTCGGAAGGTTCATGCGTCCTCTTTATGCCAACAATCAGACAGTACAATCAAAGAGAGAAGCAGTCATGAGACTTTTAATGCATTCAGTCATGCAGTCAGTCATGCAATCATTCATCTCATTTAAATGCAGTCAGTCATGAGGATATGACCTGGCAACTAAAGGACAGCCCATGACCGATGTGCGAAGTAGTAAAGCAAGCAAAGGCATGGGGCAGTGAAATAGTCTTGTCAAAAGGTTGTAGACTGTTGCGTGGTAGTTATAATCAGGGACTTTTAAAAATTTGTATTGATAAGGAACTGACCAAAAAAATTGAAAAGGCTGAGAATGTCTTCGTGTTTGGTAAGTAGGTATCTATAGCCAAGGATAGTTTTCATAAGAAATATTAAACAGTTGCCCTTTACAGTCCAGAAGCTAGGAGCCTTCAAAGTATCCTACTTTAGGAATTCCTCTATTTTGATTTTCTTTTTTTCACCAAGTTAGGACTTGGTTGGTTTTTGTACTGATTGAGGACTGAGATCATTTTTTACTGGATTGTTCAAGAGAATTCATAAATACATCTTCGTTTTGAAGGGTGGGGGGTTGTGATCCAAAGCCACCCCCTCTCACTTTTTCATATGCGCACATGCCTGGGAATCCGCACGATTTTTTTTCCTTTTCTTTTAAATATTTGCCATATCCAACTTTATTTTGCAGCTATACTATAACCTTGGCTAATATTACATTATCCCCTGTGATTAAGGTATATGTGTGCCATCTGCCCAAATGTAACTTTATCGTATAACTTTATTTTGCAACTCTACTGTGACCTTGCCTCACATTGCATTATCCCCTGTGATTAAGGTATATGTGTGCCATCTGCCCAAATATACCTTTATCATATAATTTTATTTTGCAGCTCTACTATGACCTTGGCTAATATTACATTATCCCCTGTGATTAAGGTATATGTGTGCCATCTGCCCAAATATACCTTTATCGTATAATTTTATTTTGCAACTCTACTGTGACCTTGCATGACATTGCATTATCCCTTATAATAAAAGTGTATGTGTGCCATCTGCCCAAATATACCTTTATCATATAACTTTATTTTACAGCTCTACTATAACCTTGGCTAATATTACATTATTCCCTGTGATTAAGGTATAAGTGTGCCATCTTCCCAAATATACCTTTATCATATAACTTTATTTTGCAACTCTACTGTGACCTTGCCTCACATTGCATTATCCGCTATGATTAAGGTGTATGTGTGCCATCCGCCCACATATACCTTTATTATATAATTTTATTTTGCAGCTCTACTATGACCTTGGCTAATATTACATTATTCCCTGCGATTAAGGTATATGTGTGCCATCTGCCCAAATATACCTTTATCGAATAACTTTATTTTGCAACTCTACTGTGACCTTGCATGACATTGCATTATCCCTTATAATAAAAGTGTATGTGTGCCATCTGCCCAAATATACCTTTATCATATAACTTTATTTTACAGCTCTACTATAACCTTGGCTAATATTACATTATTCCCTGCGATTAAGGTATAAGTGTGCCATCTTCCCAAATGTACCTTTATCATATAACTTTATTTTGCAACTCTACTGTGACCTTGCCTCACATTGCATTATCCGCTATGATAAAGGTGTATGTGTGCCATCCGCCCACATATACCTTTATTATATAATTTTATTTTGCAGCTCTACTATGACCTTGGCTAATATTACATTATTCCCTGCGATTAAGGTATATGTGTGCCATCTGCCCAAATCTTTATCGTATAACTTTATTTTGCAACTCTACTGTAACCTTGCCTCACATTGCATTATCCCCTATGATTAAGGTATATGTGTGCCATCCGCCCACATATACCTTCATTATATAATTTTATTTTGCAGCTGTACTATGACCTTGGCTAATATTACATTATCCCCTATGATAAAGGTATATGTGTGCCATCTGCCCAAATATACCTTTATCGTATAATTTTATTTTGCAGCTCTACTATGACCTTGGCTAATATTACATTATCCCCTATGATTAAGGTATATGTGTGCCATCTGCCCAAATATACCTTTATCATATAATTTTATTTTGCAGCTCTACTATGACCTTGGCTAATATTACATTATTCCCTGCGATTAAGGTATATGTGTGCCATCTGCCCAAATATACCTTTATCATATAACTTTATTTTGCAGCTCTACTATGACCTTGGCTAATATTACATTATCCCCTATGATTAAGGTATATGTGTGCCATCTGCCCACATATACCTTCATTATATAATTTTATTTTGCAGCTATACTATGACCTTGGCTAATATTACATTATTCCCTGCGATTAAGGTATATATGTGCCATCTGCCCAAATATACCTTTATCGTACAACTTTATTTTGCAACTCTACTGTGACCTTGCCTCACATTGCATCATCCCCTATGATAAAGGTGTATGTGTGCCATCCGCCCACATATACCTTCATTATATAATTTTATTTTGCAGCTCTACTATGACCTTGGCTAATATTACATTATTCCCTGCGATTAAGGTATATGTGTGCCATCTGCCCAAATATACCTTTATCATATAACTTTATTTTGCAGCTCTACTATGACCTTGGCTCATATTGCATTATCCCCTATGATTAAGGTATATGTGTGCCATCCGCCCACATATACCTTCATTATATAATTTTATTTTGCAGCTCTACTATGACCTTGGCTAATATTACATTATTCCCTGCGATTAAGGTATATATGTGCCATCTGCCCAAATATACCTTTATCGTACAACTTTATTTTGCAACTCTACTGTGACCTTGCCTCACATTGCATTATCCCCTATGATTAAGGTATATGTGTGCCATCCGCCCACATATACCTTCATTATATAATTTTATTTTGCAGCTCTACTATGACCTTGGCTAATATTACATTATTCCCTGCGATTAAGGTATATATGTGCCATCTGCCCAAATATACCTTTATCGTACAACTTTATTTTGCAACTCTACTGTGACCTTGCCTCACATTGCATCATCCCCTATGATAAATGTGTATGTGTGCCATCCGCCCACATATACCTTTATTATATAATTTTATTTTGCAGCTCTACTATGACCTTGGCTAATATTACATTATTCCCTGCGATTAAGGTATATATGTGCCATCTGCCCAAATATACCTTTATCGTACAACTTTATTTTGCAACTCTACTGTGACCTTGCCTCACATTGCATCATCCCCTATGATAAAGGTGTATGTGTGCCATCCGCCCACATATACCTTTATTATATAATTTTATTTTGCAGCTCTACGATGACCTTGGCTAATATTACATTATTCCCTGCGATTAAGGTATATGTGTGCCATCTTCCCAAATGTACCTTTATCGTACAACTTTATTTTGCAACTCTACTGTGACCTTGCCTCACATTGCATCATCCCCTATGATAAAGGTGTATGTGTGCCATCCACCCACATATACCTTTATTATATAATTTTATTTTGCAGCTCTACTATGACCTTGGCTAATATTACATTATTCCCAGCGATTAAGGTATATGTGTGCCATCTGCCCAAATGTACCTTTATCGTATAACTTTATTTTGCAACCCTACTTTGACCTTGCCTCACATTGCATTATCCCCTATGATAAAGGTATATGTGTGCCATCCGCCCACATATACCTTCATATATAATTTTATTTTGCAGCTCTACTATGACCTTGGCTAATATTACATTATCCCCTGTGATTAAGGTATATGTGTGCCATCTGCCCAAATATACCTTTATCGTATAATTTTATTTTGCAACTCTACTGTGACCTTGCATCACATTGCATTATCCCTTATGATAAAGGTGTATGTGTGCCATCTGCCCAAATATACCTTTATGATATAACTTTATTTTGCAACTCTACTGTGACCTTGCCTCACATTGCATTATCCCCTATGATTAAGGTATATGTGTGCCATCCGCCCACATATACCTTCATTATATAATTTTATTTTGCAGCTCTACTATGACCTTGGCTAATATTACATTATTCCCTGCGATTAAGGTATATATGTGCCATCTGCCCAAATATACCTTTATCGTACAACTTTATTTTGCAACTCTACTATGACCTTGCCTCACATTGCATCATCCCCTATGATAAAGGTGTATGTGTGCCATCCGCCCACATATACCTTTATTATATAATTTTATTTTGCAGCTCTACTATGACCTTGGCTAATATTACATTATCCCCTGTGATTAAGGTATATGTGTGCCATCTACCCAAATGTACCTTTATCGTATAATTTTATTTTGCAGCTCTACTATGACCTTGGCTAATATTAGATTATCCCCTATGATAAAGGTATATGTGTGCCATCCGCCCACATATACCTTCATTATATGATTTTATTTTGCAGCTCTACTATGACCTTGGCTAATACTACATTATTCCCTGTGATTAAGGTATATGTGTGCCATCTGCCCAAATATACCTTTATCGTATAACTTTATTTTGCAGCTCTACTATGACCTTGCATCATATTACATTATCCCTTATGATAAAGGTATATGTGTGCCATCTGCCCAAATATACCTTTATCATATAACTTTATTTTGCAGCTCTACTATGACCTTGGCTAATATTACATTATTCCCTGCGATTAAGGTATATGTGTGCCATCTGCCCAAATATACCTTTATCATATAACTTTATTTTGCAGCTCTACTATGACCTTGCCTCACATTGCATTATCCCCTATGATAAAGGTGTATGTGTGCCATCCGCCCACATATACCTTTATTATATAATTTTATTTTGCAGCTCTACTATGACCTTGGCTAATATTACATTATCCCCTGTGATTAAGGTATATGTGTGCCATCTGCCCAAATGTACCTTTATCGTATAACTTTATTTTGCAACTCTACTGTGACCTTGCCTCACATTGCATTATCCCCTATGATAAAGGTATATGTGTGCCATCTGCCCAAATATACCTTTATTGTATAATTTTATTTTGCAGCTCTACTATGACCTTGGCTAATATTACATTATCCCCTGTGATTAAGGTATATGTGTGCCATCTGCCCAAATGTACCTTTATCGTATAACTTTATTTTGCAACTCTACTGTGACCTTGCCTCACATTGCATTATCCCCTATGATAAAGGTGTATGTGTGTCATCTGCCCAATATACCTTTATCACATAACTTTATTTTGCAGCTCTACTATGACCTTGGCTCATATTGCATTTTCAAGAAAAAGCAGCAAGAAGCTGCTGGGTACTTCCGTTCAGCCGCTAACATTTATTCTCAAGTAGACTCCTCTACATTCACCTTCTGTAAAGTTCAACAAATGAAGCTAGAAGGCTATTTGGCCGCGTGTGAAGTGGTTACAGAATCATCAAGACGTCGGAACGTTTCTTTAGCAGAAAGGCTTCACGAATCCATCAAAAATAATTTTGAAGTAATGTTACATTTGTCATTAATGTAGAAAAACAAATTTATTCTCCTTTTACCTGAGGAGTGTGTCCATGTGACTGGAATTTAGCTATATTTGTTGAAAGAGATGTATTTTTTATTAATGACATAAATATTCATTTTCGTTATTTGTGGTTGTCAAAGCCGAGGGAGGTTACAAAAAGCCTTTCTTCTGCTTGCTAAAGAACTTACGGAAAAGGTTCTTTGGCTAATATGTATATATATATATATATATATATATATATATATATATATATATATATATATATATATATATATATATATATATATATATATATATATATATATATATATATATATATATATAATCAAGTGAGTCCATCCATTTTTTTTCATATATATTCAAAAATAAGCTAAACCAAATGAGCTAGAACCATAAAACTATGTAGAGTAATTCTGAAACCATGAGGATGTAATAGGCTATAAGAAATCAAAAATATAAAACAAAAATTGCAAAACAGAAATTTTATTTCATAGTAACACGCTTGTGAAGGCCGAAGATCTAACCTTCCGCCAACAAGTGAAGGAGTTGATATTAGGCCATGTTTGTGTGGGCTAGAATGTCAGTGTCCGTCATTAGTAAGGGTCGAAACCGATAAAATTGGCTTCCTTCAAGCTCAAGAGCTCTAATAGCTCTAATGCTATTATATATGTAAAAGCAAGGGTGTATGCGTGTTTTTAAACACAAATAAACTAAACTGATCAAGGTAGAAACGTAAATAATCTATGCACAATAGTTATGGAATCATTACAATGTACTAACGTAAAAAAATAGATCCGAAAAGTGAAAAAAAGGACATCAGTAACATAATGATAATAAGCGTGTGATTTCCGCATGCCCAAGCTGCCGACCGTAATGAGCAAATTTAACAGATGAAGGTGACGGCAGGCTATATTTGTGAAGAATGATGCCGCAGCTGACAGAGAAATATGACATATAGCCGGCAAAGCTGACTGTTTTGCTAAGATATATAAAATAAAGTGTGTATGGGTTTGTTCATTTGTTTGGACAATCAAAAAAAAGGTAAACTTGAGAAAGGAAAATTTTACAGAATTATATTAGAATCTTGAAAATGGACATACATTCTAGAGATCAGGGGGGGAAAGGCAGCAAATTTGACTGAATGGAGTAATGATCACGCCTGCAAGAGCCGAAGGCCCTAGCTTCCAACCATAGTGAACAAAGTGTCATGAGGGATGACAGAAAGGGAGCAGCATTGCAAGGACATGTTTTGAGGTCCGGGATGCCGACAGTAGTGATTGGAGGGAAGCGACAAATGACATGTGAAGGAAGATTTATCAAATGCCGCGGTTATTTCTTGTGAGCTGGTTACAAAATCTCTAAAAGTCGTTAAGCTTGGTTAATAGAACTCTGGAAGGTGTATACTGGCCAAATTAGCTTTAGCATCAAAACGAAGTATTTCTACATTTATTTAAAATCCAGAATTTCTTAATTTAACCAACAAAATTAACCCACAAAAGTCAGGCTTACATTTAGAACCACCTGTTTGTTCTGTTTGTCATCCACCGGGACTTGATCAAAAACCTAAGTATAAGACTCAGCTTACTACTATGTATTTGTGATTTTGAGTCAATATTTGAAGATGACAATCAAGAACATCATAACGAAAAATTATCAATTACTTATGCATAAAAGAATTTTGAATTGGGGAGTGTTAAGTTACTACTTTTTATGTATTTATTTAAATCATGTTTACATATAATGTTTGCTCGTGCGCAATAGTTAAAACCTCCTAAATAAGTTAAGATGTCACTTTTTCTGATTATTTTTCTTTCTTTTGGGAGAAAACATTTTTAATATAGGAATGTTCTAATTGCTTAGAAATATATAGTAAAGAAGCCCGGCGTATTCACCACCCCCCTGCAATTTCTCCCTGGAAAATTCTCCCCGCATTTAAAATTGAGTAGCCGAAGGGAAATTAAGACAAATAAAAGAAATGAAGAAAAGAATGTATTTTGGACTATTCTAACTATATTCCTAAATGCTTGTAGAATATAAGGTGTAGAATTGAATAGCTCGTGGTAACGGACATTAATTAAAGAGGGATTGGGGACAATAGTAATCAGAACTCTAAAAAAAGGAATTTTGATAACACATATAAATTTCTTGAAGTTCAATGTTACACGTCGAACACTAAGAGCCTGAGGAAACATGTCTGATTGTCCAAAAATAGGGAAAGCGCCCCTAAAAAGGCAAGTGGTCCTATTGAAAATCACACCACTAGATTCAGTGTTTTGAAGAACCGCATTGGGGAGTTTTCGAGCTCCTGTCTTCTAGAGCCGTCCCAGACAATTGGTCAGTGACTGTTTGTCCGACAGGACAAGGGTTCGAGTCATGGTATCGCTGGTTAGTTAGTTTGAACGGGGGTCAGTGGCTTAACTCTGTAAGCTCAGCCAGAGTCGACCCAGCTCAGAATAAGTACCGGGAGAAATCTGCGGAAGGTAAACGGGAAGGGTGACCGAAAGCACATGATGGCTGGCCCCCAACCCCCCATTGCACTTCCTGGCTGAAGGGCTAGATCAGCACCGTCAGTAGGGATTCTTAAAATCCAGTGCTGTATTCTTTAACATTCATTATCTACAAAAAGGGGGAGCTTTTCTGAGATAGACAATCGATTCAAAAGTATCAACAAAAAATCACTCCGTTCCTGGAGAGTCCCGTAGTCTATACAAGTAAAGGCACTTCAGACGGAAAATTTTCTGATGTACGCCTAGTGGACGATATCCAATACTTTTTTATGAACTGAGCTTGAAAACCTTTTGAAAACTTTCTTTACTTAAACTTTTGCTGGTTTATTCGGAAAAAGGCGCTCTGTCAATTTTAAATTTGATTGTTTCTTACTAAGGGTCTGACGTCTTATTATTCAAATTAAACTAAAAAAAAAATGTCCCTTAAAGGTAGTTCAAACGGGAAAACCTTCTGATGTACGCCTAGTGGACGCGTTCTCGATCACAAGGGGTAATTTTTTATCACGTAGTATAGTTGTCAGTAGGGGCGTCACGAATAAGGAGGAGAGGGAATTCCTCTTCCCCAATGTTTTTAGCCAGTTGAACGACAAGTTTGAATCGGTAAAACAGTGGTGCGAAGTGTCATTATTTTACTGGCTCATTTTTCTATGACCAAAAATCGATGAAGTAAGATCAGTATTAGTCTGTAAAGTACAATAAGTGTACTAATTTTAATAACAGCGTCTCCAAATTAGTCTGTAAAAATAACCAGTCAGTTGGGAAAACCCATTGCCCCTCCCCATCCCCCCCAAAAAAAATGGCAATTGACGCCTCTGGTTGGAACTAGACCAAGTCCACGGGAATTTTTTATTGGCACTTCTTAGTTCCAGCCTATTATACCTGTGCAGTTCCATCATACGGCAACTTTTCCACAGTTGTCACTAATTTAAAAATTCTAAATTATTTTCTTTAATGTGTATCTTGCTCTGCTATGATAACTCGACCCCGAAAAATCAACCTCCGCTCGATCTGGAATGATCTTCCTGATCAAGTTGTCCCTAAAAGTTTCTCTGTTAACTCTTTCAAAAGAAAAATAATAAAAGTCTAGCGGGAAATCAAGTATTTAATTATACCTAGTACTGCAAATTTAAGAATGAAAAAAAGTTTAAAGTAAGTAATAATTACCATGTGCTAGAGGGTTCTGTTGATTTCCTTGAACACTCTCCTTTTCTCCCCATCTTTATAAGTCGCCTGTGTCAATCGAAAGATGTCATTTGATATTTTGAAAACCTTCGATTTATGATCCATGTCCTTTATTGATTTGGTCCCATCTGTTTCCTCTTAGCTTAGATAGTTCTCTAGATGTTTCTTAGTCTTTAATATATTTATATTTTTTTCAAGTAGGCTATATCGTCTCTCTCAATCCACAGAAATGGACGAGGAACTGAGCTTATGGTGCTAAGTGATTGTAGTAGGATAATTTAACTCTTTAGTTAATGAAATAATATTAAAAAACCTGGGACGGATTTGAATCATACATGCAAATTTATATCCAACGTTTTTCCTGCCTTGTTTCTTAGGAAAATAAGTTTTTAAGTGAATTGTATCCTTGCACACGTTTTGAGGGGTCTGTTAGGGTAATCTCCCTCTCTCCTCTTATTCTTGATCATTTTTGCCTGTTATTAGTTTTAACTGTTACTTTCTCGCATATAAAAAGCACTATTTTCCCATGTGTAGCCTGGATAAACACCAGATTGTCTCAATGTATCCCCCCAAAAAAGTCCTACGCCTACTTCCTAAAGACTATATTGCTGCTACTTGCTAAGCTCATTTTTCAGTTTTACTGCAGCTTTTTTTGTCCAGGATACCTTAGAAATTCTACGAGAGGATAATAAGGTTCGCCAAATTCCTATATTTATGCGCGACTTACTGGAATACGACATGGTAGGAGCAGCGTCTAATGGAACCTTATTCGACGCTGGGGCTCTAATTGCAAATGTGCGTCTTCTCAACGTTGTGCGACGAGTCATAGATGGCATGCCGATGCTCGAAAACCTCAAAAGCCTCGTTATAGATGGAATTAGTGATGGGGCAAGAGTTTTACTCAAGGTAGTTTTTTTCTATGATTTGTGGTGCCAAATCTCACGGTGCAACTGATATGCCGTTACCCCTGGTTCCCACTGCTGCGATTTCGCGCAAAATCCTGCGACATGCGACAAATGACATAAATCGTGCGGCAAACGACGTAAAACCATCCGTTTTGTTGCAATATTGGATGCGTTGAATAATTTCAACTCATGCGACAAATCACATGCGTTGTTTGTCGCAGCGACGCAAAACTCTGCCTTTCTTTGTGAACCTCCATCCGATTCTGTCGTACGTATGTTCTGCCAGAAAAAAATGATGGTGAGATTGAAGCAGCAGCGGGAACCAGGGGTTAGATGTGCTATTTGGCTATAAATATTAATGCTGTACTTTTATTGATGTCAGATGATTTTTTTTTTTTAGTTCCTTCAAGAAAGTTGTTTTTTGTTTCAGTATGATGTTCGAAAAAGTTGTTTTTCACCCAGATCGAGGAATTGCATGGAAAAGAATATTTAGTACTTTTGAGGAAGAAGAAATACTGAAATAGAAAAATTTGTTATAATGTTTCTGAACTAGAAGTATTCCTGAAGTAGAAATATTTATTAACTGAACGATGTATGGTCGTTATATGATGTATGGCTGTTATTGTAATGGTGTTGAACTTGAAGTATTATCTGTTAAAAAATGAAATGCTCGGAAAATCGTGCCAGAAATTAAAAGACCAAATAGAAAATATACAAAGCATTGAGTAAAATAGTTGGGAAATTACAGAGCTCGTCCAGACACTTGAACTAATATTCTTTTTTATGTCTTTTTTCTCTAGTTTTGAAAAATAAATGTTATAAATGTTGTTTGCCAAGATTCGGAATTAAAATGTTCTTTGCATTAAGAGACTCACAACGCTGCATAAAGAAACTATAATGACTACAGAATGAATAAAATTATAAAAATAGTTAAATAAAATTAATGACACCAGCCGACTAATTAAAACACGAACGCTCCTTAAATCTCCAAAGCTTTTCCATTTTGTTAGTGTAGTTCATCTTACTATGAATTTGAAATTTCTCGTGTAGTTTCATCTTAGCAAATTGACTGACGTTAAGACCTACATGGCATATTGTCGGATTGTTAGTAATAACGTTAGCAATCATATAAATAAAGCTTCCTGGAGGCATTTTGGTGATATGAGAAACCCATTATTGATTCAAAATTCTATTTTCACGACTACAGTAGTGCTTAACTTCCCAAGCTCTGTACTAGATTCCTATTACTATTGCAAACTCGCCACAGTGTTAATCCGACTGACACTGCGACACCAGGGAATACTCCTCCTTCGCTGAACCACCTTTACTGCAAAAGCTTCTCCATCTCCCTCGGATATTGGCATAGACTGAGTTAGTTTCATAATCTTGTCCAAGTTTAATCTTGGATGTCTAGTCTTTCTGGTATTAACCCTTAAAGGAAATTACGTAAAATTAGGGATATGGATTTTTTTTTCATTCTGGGGTATATCTCACTCATCTAAGTCGTTCTTTCATGATGCACTAAGTAGAGTCGAATAACTTGAGCAACCTTCTCTGCATTTTCTGTGCTGGATGAATTTGAAAAAGATTCAAAATCCAAACCAAGCTGTTAAAAAGTCAAACATGGCTTGTGTTTTTTCAGCCCAAGGGGAAGCTATGTTCTTCAATTATGGCAAAAACGAATCCCTTAGGTTAGGTTATTAGCATATGTCTTTGTAAGACTCAATTCCTGGAACTTCCCCTCAAGAAAAAAGTATTTCTAACTGTGTTTTCAAAAATTCTCTTAGTTCTACTGAATATTCGGCAACAAATTTTCTGTGTCGTAGGACAAGCTGTAATAAAGAGTCCAAGAAAACTATTGAAAGACATTCTGAAACCAGATCTGATAAGAGATTATGACGATTAAACTCACCTATAACAATTTGACTATATATTCTGAAAAATAAGCAGGCTGTGGCCTGGCAATGTTTTAGATTAAGGAGCTAAAAAATAAAAGAAATTAAATAAATTAACATTACTTTTGGAAGTTTTTTTTTTGCGATTAATATCAAATTCTACTAGTACAATAAACCCGTTCCCTTGTATAAGCCTTTAAAAGCTATTAGTTGAACTGTGCATTGGAGCTACGTCAACAAACTTCTCTTGATTGTTATTATTTATGCTCAATAATGATGACATTCTAGTAAAGATCAAAATTGTTCTTATATTAAATATTCATATTATTCAGACCCAGCAGCGGTAAAGATTTTGGTTCACGATTAAACTAGATGTATTTTACTGGCCTTAACTAACATAGCCTTGTTTTCAGCATTTTGAAGACGCTTCAGTGACTTTCCAACAGCCAGAAAAGCTCCGTGTCCGATCTTTTCTGCATAGAATTTGTAGTGGCTCAGGAGTAACCTCCAAAGCTTTGCAAAGAGCATTGATGGATTCCAAATTAAATATTATGTACACGTCTGAAGAAATAACGGAAATTACTGGAGGAAGGTTTTCACCCTCTGACCCACCGGTTCAAGCTGAATATCTTGACGTAGCAACTGAGGTAATTAATATTACTCTAGACAGTTCTTGTCGTGTGATCATATTAAATTATAAGATAATATAGACATTCAAAGTGCCAAAATCTATTTAGCCTAGTGCTATCTTCCACTTAATTAGTTAATTAGATTAGTCCTAATTAATAACACTTGTCCTTCACTTTATTGTTCCAATTCATGCTTTAAAATTGTTTAAATGATAAACGTTACGCTGGGCTGTGGCTGTCTTTGCTTGGTATGAAGAAATCGTATAAAGGAATGGCTTCGATCAAGTTGTGCAGCTTCAATTGAAAAAACAGCCCTTTCCACTTCAGAATTTTGTTTTTCTATTGTTTTATCTTTTTTTATAATCATTCCCTTTTTTCTGGATTGCTATGTGATATTCTAATGAACGGTCACCGACAAAAAAAGGAGGATATAACTTTTGGCTTACTTTGTTTCGTAGTTTTTTTTTGTTAAAATCGAATAAAGTTTTAGTCAAAGAGTTATATACGATGTTTTTTCGTTGTTTTTTAATTGTCTGTTGCGATTCAAGATTTCATGGATTTGCATTTCGGAGTCCAAAATAAGAAAAATCCTAACAAAAAAGACAAATAAAGCAGCAACAGGAGAAATAAATAATAGGTTAAGGAAAATTTTAAGGAATCGGCATCAAAATCATAAGACGTTTCAAAGCAAGATTAATATAAAACTGGCTAAAGAATACATTAACAATCATTAACAAACAAATCATTCGTTGAACATATTAGTTCGTGCTGTGGGCTACAAACTCTAAACCAAAATACCCAAAAATGATAGTGGTTTATTCTGTTTAAATTATCATCTTTTCTGTTCCTTCTTAGACGAATTTATCCTCCATTTTTGAAAAATTGACTGAGGGATAGCTCTAATCTCCTCGATGATGTTTTCCTAGGCTTTAAAACTGGTCTAGAAGCTTCTTGCGGACACTCTCCTTGAGGTAGCAAAGAAGGCAAATATTGTATGGGGTACTTCTACTACTGACAACTCACTGCTGCACCAAACTGACTGAGGCCAACACAGCTACGCACTTACCTCCTCCATACCGTTCAATACAAAGCCTCCCTTTTCCCACCCTCACAGGAAGTTACCATTTTCCTTAAATCTTTCCTTACATCTTCCCACCCCATTCAGGAAGAACTCGCTAGTCGTTTGGCCCTTGACGATTGGCCTATAAGGGCATCTTTAGCAATCTGTCATCCTTCACGCGCAGAACATGTCCTAGCCATCTCATTTACATCTAAATTTGTAAATGATAAGAATTTTCTGAATAATTATTGTTTTGATATTATATCATGCATGAAGGAAGCTTAGAGGGTGGCTGTTCCCGAAGAACGTGTTAAATTTAATCGCGGAAGCCTGAATGGTCTTGGGATCCGGGTCTAAAATCAGTGAAAAATAAAGCCAAATTTTGGCTACGTATTTGGGTTTCTTGCGAACGACCACGTAGCGGTGTAGTATTTCAGCTTAAACAGAAAACTAAATTGGAGTATAAAAAGTATTTACGGTCTGCAAAATCTAAAATTTGTAAATTCCCGTCAAGTAATTTAGATTGGAAAAATGTGGTAAATTCAAATAAAATCGATTACTCTTCGTCAACAAGTAGCCCAATTAGTCCTGCTGCCTGGTGCAAATATTACGACCAGATTTTCAACACTATAAACCATTTTGTTCATGCTACTTTTATGAGGTTTCTTATTTCTGCGCTTCCCATATCACTCCG
The DNA here is from genome assembly GCF_032884065.1 of Artemia franciscana. Lineage (NCBI taxonomy): Eukaryota > Metazoa > Arthropoda > Branchiopoda > Anostraca > Artemiidae > Artemia > Artemia franciscana. Next base: position 22,342,933 of record NC_088880.1, on the reverse strand, counting down.
CCAGAACCAGATCCTCCCAGTTATTTGAGTTTCGGTGGCAGAAGCTATAAAGAAGCTTAAGTCTAGCTCTGTTGATTGTGGTGGTATAAGTGTCAAACACCTAAACGTTAATTGTCCAGCTCTAGTCCAACATTTACAACTTCTGTTTCAAATGTGCTTATGCACCTCGGTTGTGCCTGAAAGTTTTTTGTGTGGAACAGTTACTTCGATCCTGAAAAGAGGAAAGATTCCGGCTGAGTGTGCATCTTACAGGCCAATAACGGTTTCCTGCAATATAAGCAAAATTTTTGAGTATCTTCTCCCATCAGTTAATTCTTCGGCATATTTTGGTGAAAATCAGATTGGGTTTTCAGCTGGGGTAGGTTGCCAGCAGGCTCATCGAATTTTGGCTAATGTTCTTACTGAGGCTACTAAAAAGGGATTCGAGTTACATTTATGTGCTTTGGATCTCTCCAAAGCCTTTGACACTGTTGCGCATTCCCAAGCTATCTTTTCCCCTTTTAGTTACGGTATCAACATATCGGTAATTTTTCTTCTTAGATATTGGTATTCAAATTCCTTTTTGCGGATTAAAACGGATATGAGGGTTTCAGATAGTAAAATTCCAATACGACGTGGGGTCCGGCAAGGTGCTGTCCTCTCCCCCTCTATTTTCAAACTTTGTATATCATCTGTCCTTTCCTCTATCCCACCTACTTGCATCATTAATTCTATAAATATTTTTTATCTTGCCTATGCGGATGATATTCTTTTGATCAGTAGGACTAAAAAAGGGCTCTCTTTGTCTGTTTCAACAGTAGCATCTAAACTTCAAGCGATTGGACTTTCTCTTAATCTTTCAAACTTTCATTTAATAGTAATATCACTACTCCTCTAATCTGTGGATCTTTTTCCATCCCGTCAGTTTCTTCATTTCGGTGGCTGGGAATTAACGTTAGTTGCTGATTGCAAGAAGAAAATCCAATTAAGTTACTCTAAAATTGTTGCTAACCGAGATAGATACAATAGAAAGTCTCTTGCTAAATTATACTTGGTTTTTACAGATCATTCAGTTTTGTTTCTTTCTAGTATTTACCCTATTTTTCATAAAAAAGATATCAGTTCAATTCGTTCTTATTATTTCCCGTTTTCCCGTTTTCTATTGTATCTGCCTCCATGGTATAGGAATAGGAGCCTCATATCTATTTATAGTTTCCCGGATATTGGATCGAAGCTCAGAGAGCTTGCTGGCAAAATACTTATAAGTATTTGCCCGCCCACGGAGGCCTTACTCGTTTGCTTTAGTTTCTTGTTTTTTCTGTTTTGTGTAGTGTTTGTTTTGTTTCTTTTATTGATAATCCGCTTTGATTTTTTGTAGTGGGTCAAAAATTAATTATTATTATTATTATTATAACCGTAGAAAACGGGATTGAACCACATTTTTCGTATTTCTTACTATTTGAGATACGGTCAGTCATTCGGGTACCTAAATCAATTCGTTAGCAAAATCTCTGGAAAACACCTAGCAACTCCTCTTCAATTTTTCGGAGTGCCCATGCTTCAGAACCATCCTTGACCGCTGTCGTTACTTTACCTTCCAGTATTCTAATCTTGGCTCACAGACTTATCCTCCTATTCCTCCAAACTTTTTTCAATTATAGAAAGCACTTTTGACCTAAGGTCTGAGAGTTCTTGAGTTGCAATTGAGGCCTCTTGGTGGGTCTGTCATCTATGTCTCCCTGTTTTTCAAGGTTAATATCTCCTTATTCCTACAATGTTGCCAAGTTTCTTCTTGCGCCCCCAGAAAATTTTGATCGTATAGTTAGGTACATTCAATTTAGAGGCCTGTTTGTTGAAAAAACCTCATTCCAATTCATTTCTCACTGTCTATGTTTTATTAAGAAATAATGTTTTGGCTAGCTAAAGAGGAATAGGCAAACTTTTCTTATTTTATTAAGGAATGAACCCTTCTCTGCCCAAAAAAGTTAGGAATGATAAAAAATTGTTACAGTAGTAAGTTGTTAGAAATGCTTAATTTGGTTGGACAGTGAAGAAATAATTCCTTAATAAAACACGGAAAGTTCGCCTATTTCTTTTATTCCACTAAACTTGAGATAAATCCCTGATAAAGCGTTGAAAGTAGAGAATGAAGTGGAATGAGGCTTTCTTAATAAAACGCACCTTTAATTGATCAAGAAATTCAGAAGTGGGTGTGTCAAGTCCGATCGTCTGGCTCTCTTGGTTTTTGTTCTAAGGTAAAAAAAAAAAAGATAAGGAAAGGAGGTATGTTTTAAAGTCAGGTTTTTTAGGGATGATAGTAGATAGATAGATACATACTTTATTTAATATACTTAAAAATATAAAAATAAATATTAACCCCCTAACAAAGAGCAGAGCTCGTTGGGTTGGGTGTGTAAATAATAGGACATACACATGACAAGATCTTCTATTGACTAAATTACATAATAAATAATTTTCTAAACTGGACGACGGGGAGCAGGGCTCGATGTGTCGGCCATAAAATAGAGGTAAGAAAATGCGAGATGAGGGTAGATAGGTAATTTCTTGTAGAGGTAATTCCATCGCAATTGGGGAAGGAAAGCGATATTTAAGAAGAGTTAGAATGAAGAGTGGCCCTTACAGTTTTCCGATGAGAGGGGAGTAGGAGCAAAAAGTTTATGGGAAAGTTCGAAGGGTTAAGGGAATAAAAAAATGAAGTTTTTGGACCTGATGACGGGGACGAGCTGTGGATGTAAAATTTATCTTTATTTTGTGTTTTATTAATATTAGGAATCTGGCGTGGTTTATTCGTATGGGTATGGGTGTTTCTTTTTTTTCTCATCGTTTTGTTTAATTGATTCAATCAATTGGCTTAGTATTTTGAATTCTTTTCCATTTCCCTTTGTTCTTTTTTGTGGCTATGGATCTGTGTGTTTTGTTTTTTTTTTGTTTTTTTTGTCAAATTTACCATACTGTAGTATAATTAGACACATAGTGTGGATTTCCTAGGTTCTTTGGCTGAAAGATTATAGACACTTTGATAGAGACAAAGTTTCCCACCTTTTTACGCTGTTTTTTATTTTAGACCATCATGCATTTCTGTATTTTAAAAAATAATTTTAAGTTTTGTAAAATAACAGTATATTTTTTTTAGCCAGGCAAAGCTGAAGCTTTACAGCGGCTAATATCCTCATATGATCTTTTGGTGATACGAGAACTTATATCTACCATCGGAAGATTGGGTCAAGGCAAACAAGTTTGGGCTTTTAGTATGCGTTGGGAGATACCGATACCTTTTCAATCAACTATTATGGGTCTGCCCAAAGGATTTCTCCAAGATTTTGCATACATTTGCCTTGCTAAATCACGAGAATTGACAAACCAAGAGGTAAACATTTTCATTTCCCCCTTTTCACCTGTAGTTATAAATAAATGTCTTTTGGCTTTTTTCTAACTTTTTTTTAGTTTGTTGTCCAAATGTTTCCAAGAGCCTTTCCTTGTGGTATAACCAGAGAAGGAATCCACCCCCCTTCCCCTAGTGAGACCTGAGGAACGTTTTGAATACACATGTTTATTTATATTTTTAGATATACTACTACAATTACTAACAACTCACCGCAGCCCCAAGCCGCCTGAGGCCAACACAGCTACGCACGCTCCTCCTCCATCCCAATTTATTCGAAGCCTCCCTCTTTACACCCTCCCAATGAAGCCGTTCTTGAAAGCTATGCAATATGTATATCTAGCCTCTGAAGGTTGGGTCAGGGAAAACAAGTTAGGATGTTTTGCTCATGCAAAACATCAGATTTTGGAGATGCCAAAATCTGTTCTCTCAACTATTATACATTTACCTAAAGGGTTTCTTCCCGATTTTTCATTTCACACTTGTCATTTATGGTAGTATTTATATATGTCATAAGTTGTCGAATCTCATCTCAACTTGGGTAAAGACAAATAATAATTTATGACAAGAAGAAAAGTGGAAATGATCTAAAATAGAATTTTGTATCCACCCGAGACCGACAAAGCTGCATACGTTCTTCATTCACCCCATGTCAATACAAAGCTTTGATTTTTTTTGTTTGGGGTGGGGGGGTCAAACCCTGTACTTAGAGATACGGCCTTTCCTCCTCTTGGGAAGCCCTAATTTTCTTTATACGCATCCTTTTGATATGTTTCTGCTCCATTTGTAGACGACTTGCATCTCGTTTGGTCCCAGGTGGATAGCTAAACAGCATAATGTTTGACAATGCTGTAAAAGCTATAGAAAATCAATTAACTGATGGAGCTGCATCTCTTCAAAATGCTTCCAAGGAAAATTATAAATCTCGTTCTTTTGGCGCCCCTTCTTTATTATTCAATTATCGTTGTTTCTGATGCTACTGCTGTTTAAGTCTGTTAGTAATATGTTGAGCTATATGAGGAGGACACATTATTGAGTATTCTGCATCCCAGCTTGCCTAAAAGTTTTTTGGGAAGGCACTTCCCACCTTATTCTATCACTTGCATAATCTGTAGTCTGCTTTGCTTATTATCTATTGAAAACCATGAAAGTGATCAAACGGAACAAATTTTACAAAAATAAAAATAAAATGCGGAGATATAGAGCAATAAATTGTTGGTAATCTAAACGACATGGTCAAAAATGTAATGCGTACAAGATTCAAACATAAATTATGCATCAAACTATCGGACAGTGAATAGAAGTAGAAGAAAAGGTACTTCAGCAAAACCGGATATCATTCATGCCCATTTTGCTCAGTTTTCCAGTTGTGATTGTCTGGTAAATTGAAATAGAGGGATCAGGATCAACAACTTCAAATTTTCAAGACGTCTGAGTACTCCTACGCTAAGAGGGGAGAGTAAGTAAATGTTTTACAGAACCGAAGGAAAGTAATAGAATTTTGGAATGATCACCTTGGGTCAGAAGCTTCCACAAGGGTTCGGCCTTCAGGATGTAAGGAAGAATTACTGCTTTACATGGGAAAGCTGAAAGCGGGTAATTAAAACGAAACTTGCATTTTCCAAATAATATCTTTTTCAGATAATTTTAGAAAATATATGTCGTATCTAGCCAGATATAAGCCTAGAGTAAACTACAATTTTGCCATCTATCTATTGCATTAATGTTACGTAGAAAATCCAGCGAGTGTTGGCAAACCTATATTCAACAAATTGTCGCGGAACTTTATTAGACAGATAGTACTTATTTGAAATACCTTGAAGTTTTTTTGTTGAATACTCGAGATACTCATTTCATGCATTCAGTATATGCTGTTTTCCTTTATGCTACTACGGATTATGTAATATTTTACTCTGAGAAAGACTGCACTCAGAAATTCTCGTGACAGTTGTGATGTATCTGTTCCTATCATCGTTTGAGCAAGAACCGAAAATCTTCTCTAAGCTAAGTAGCGTAAGGAGGTTGGCAGAATTCACAGCAAGAGATCTAGTTTCCAACTGCAGTGACAAAAACTGGGTGTCAGTATGAAGAGATTGGGTGAAAAACCGACGAAATTGGACTCCGTCGCTATTTCACGATATTGAATAGGAAGGAAGATCTGTTGGAGAAAAGCAAGTTTTCCAAAATTATGTGGAATTCATAGCATTCATAGGGTCAAAAGTGATATGTCACAAAAAAAACAGACACAGAACGTACGACTAGCCTCGGGAAGAAGCGAGATTACTATAGATCCATTTTCTAGCTAAACTAATCCCTCTCTAGTTTGCGACACGACTATCGTGTACTAGTCCACGCAAGTGGAAATCCATCAATATGGCAAAAGTTTAGAGCTACGAAACGAATATGAGTTTCAAATACGGATAGGTCCGTTTATTGCACAGTGAAACAAATATGTTAGGCAGTGTGGTCTTGGAAAAAATACCAGAGTCGTATGTATGGAGATGATAGACCAACAATAAGCTCAGTAACATTTCATTTTTAATTAGAAGAAAAGAAGATTTTACCCCTCTTATTGAAAATTCATCGCTGGGTTAAAGAAGTCAAGACAGTCAATGAACCCTTTAAGTCAATGGACCGGAAGTTATTACTTTGTTCAGTATAAATATATTTTGTTTTAATTTTAATGCTTTAGTTTCTTTACTGATGATGATAATAACGTACTTTGTCATCGAAATATCTAGAGATTTTATATATATTTATTTCACTTTCCAATAAAAGGACCCATCCTTATTCGTAACTCTTTCATGGGAAATATAATGTGTCATCATTGAAAAGGCAGTGTGGCCTTGGAAACGATACTGTGGAGCTATGAAAATGTTACCTTTGTGGTGCCTGAGTTTCAGCTCCGAAATCATGCCAATTAACCCCAGATACCATCCAGAGCTACAGAAAAGGAAGAAAAATACGGTCAGGTAAGTTGCTGCGGGGTCAAACGCCATCATACACCTAACAACCAGCCTTGACATCAATCGAAGATAAGGAATGGATTCTCTGACTGTATGATATTCGGCCACAATTTGCTAGTATTCAGGATGTTGTTTCAAATGATAGTATTCATATGTACAGGGATCAGCGCTAAGAGAATGGTTAAGTCCGGGGAAAAAATTGAATTACCGATAAACAAAAATAAGATACCAAATAAGGCATATACACAGCAAGAAGTCGACGTTTCTCATATGAAGCAGAGAAAGTGCTGTTTCACTAGTAAAGCATTAGATAAAATTGCATCAAGGCCAAATTTCGGCCCCTTCTCACTCGCTTGAGCAATCAAGCAACAGTCATATATGAGACATGGAACAGTTACAGCATTTAAAAATAGAGAAGTTGAATTTTTACACCCTTTACTACAACTAAGATTCGCACGTAGAAATTTATTTAAGGAGGAGGAGCGTATTAGCCCTTAGCTTAGCTACCCCCTAGCTTTCTGTCTGCTACACCTTTTAATAGATTCTCAAATAGGAAAGAAAGGTTCTGAAAGCTATTGTTTTCTTATAACAATTACGGCAAAGATATCTCTGACTTCAGCATTGATTCTTTTGAATGTTTATATCTATTTTTCATATTTTAGGAATATATACAAGCCCAATCTTTTATATCAGCCATAGATGAAGAAGTTCGGCAATTACTAGTACAACAAAATCTCTCAGCTCCATCTACAGGTTTCCCAACAGCATCTAAGCTGCTTCTTATGCTTCAATGGGAATCTTATTTGATTGACTGCATTCGGGCATTAAAAGAATGGCCTCGCAGGAAAGGTAGTATCAATCTTCTATTCTGTTCCTAAATCATTTCTTCAAATTTTTGCTTTTGTGCTTTAATCAAATGATCGTCATTTCTATCTCTCTTTTTGAAAAATTAATCCCTCTCTCCCCCTTTCTCCATCTTTTTTTTTCTCTCACCTTGTCCCACTTTTAACACATTTGCTTGTAAGAAAGCCTAGAAGGAATAATAAAAAACTGTCCTATGAAAAACGTATAAACCATACATTTATAGAATTATTTCTATTCTTTAGCAAGAATTTAGCCTTCCTCAGTTATTTGTATCTGCAGTTTAAAGATTTCGGAATGTTAGAAAATGTTATATGTCAAATATTTCGGTCTTATGCTCATTGAGGATCTTTGTCGTCAATACTTGTGCTCAAAGATAATAAAATGCCAAAAATACAAGAACAGTAAAAAACTAAAACTAATATAAACGAAATTTGTTAAATTCGCAAGGAACGTAAAAGGAAAAGCTAAATAAATAGAAACTGGGATAAAAGTGAATTTTCTGAACATCATAGTGGCGTTTCAAGTCAAAATATGTATAACTTTACAGAAAGATTCTCAAGTGACGGTATGATTGAAAAATCATTGGAAATCTAGTTTCCCTAAATTTACAGGATAATGAAGAACAAAGGAAGAATGACTTAAGCGTTTTTCACTGTTAGTTATTTCTAGTTGCTTGATCAAGTATGGTTTTTATGTCGTTCAGTGTTTGTAAAGATATTATTCTGATGTCAACAGCTTCATCACTTCTATTTAAATTACTAAGAAATTTGAAAAAGCCCACTTTGTATAAGAATTTTTTTTGAATGTATTGAGCATCAAAAGTTTACTGGAAAGTGGGTTGGATCAATTAGATAAGTAAGCTTAGTTTAGTGTCACAGTGTACAAATTTCAGACGTAAAAGGTAAGATAAAGAATACGGCACTAGACCCTTAATGTCCAAACTGGTGGTGCTGGTCTCCCTCTCAAGACCCTTCAGCCAGGAAGTGCAAGAGGAGGGGGCAGTCATCCTGTGGTTTCCAACATCTTTCCTCCTAACCTTCCCCAAATTTCTCCTGGTACCCATTTAGAACTGGGTCGACTCTGGCTGATCTTTCAGAGTCGCGCCACTAACCCCCGTCGCAAACCAAATAACTGACCACACCAGGAATTGAACCCCCGCCCTTCGGCCAAAGGATTCCAAATCTAGCGCGTCAACCATTCGGCTAGGACGATTCAGACGTAACCACATTTCAGACTGGTGTAGCCCAATTGACATTGCAGTTAGGAAGAAGATTAAACTAATTTTAGGATTAAACCTTAATAAGAATAAGCCTCATTTTTTAATCTGTAACCATCCTTGTTTTTCTTTAGAAGAGGAACGACAGCTTATCAAAAACTGCAAATTTTGTCTCTCTACGTTAAATGCTGAATTTTCAAACATTCAAAATGTTTTGCCCAGATCTGAAGTCATTGAGCATCTGACAGCATTACTTCTTGCTTGTGGAGAATGGGATTTCTTAATTCCACTTACAAATGCCAGTAGATTTTTGGCAGCCTCTCTTGAATATCCTGCAACACTGGCTGCTGTAAGCTTAGAAATGACCAAAAATAGAGAGAGGCCTAATCGAATAATAGCTAATGCTTTATGGGAATTAGGTAACGCTTTCTATTTTCTTTTTTTTATTGTATTTTTATTTTGTTTCTGTTTCTACTTTTTTTTACTTTGTTCGTCTGTGATTTTTGTTCTTGATTGTCATTTCCTTTCTTTATATATTATTTAGCTTAACTGCTACGAGTTTGTCGTGAATTCTAACGATAAATAATTGCTAAAAATTATTTGTTTGACACAATAATTGCTTCATTCTATTTAAAACGTCAGTCTGTTCTCTTGCAGACTGACGAATTTCGTTTGGTTCACACAAGTGACGGGACTAAATAACAAATTTTTTTCGAAAGGCATATTTGTATTGAAGCATATATTTTACTATTTTTAGGCGATTTTTGAACAATTTCTAAAGTTTGCTTTATTTAAATGTTGTTTAAACATTTCAAAATAATTCAGAGAAAAGAATTTGATCAACGATTGAACTCCTTGACTGTGTCAAGCTCAAAATTGAGCTGATATGTTCTTCTGTTATTGTTTAAACTGTGACACCAGTTTTTCAGCCTAAATTTTTGGGTAGCCAACTTCTAGTGGTCCAATACTGAGAAGAAGAGAGTAAACGTTAAAAAACGTTTCAAAATCTATGTTATCATAGCTTATAAAAATGGGCATAAAAGGTGAAAGCTATTTTAGTTTGTGTTTTTTCAATATTGTTGGTTGATTGTAACGATATAGTAGGGGAAAAAGATGCCCTCTCCACCCCCCAAAAGAAGAAAAAATGTAAAGTTTGCTTGGTTAAAGGGATTCTCTTCAATTTGAAATTTTCTTTTGTTCTTCATAGCCCACGAAACAAAATATTTATTTATCCCCCTCTTATTTATCCTAGAGCTCTTGTTTATTCTCTTCAATTTGAAATTTTGAAATTTGAAATTCAAAATTTGGAATTCTCCTCAATTTGATTCTCTTCAATTTGCAATTTTCTTTTGTTCTTCATAGCCCACGAAACAAAACATTTATTTATTCCCCTCTTATTTATCCTAGAGCTCTTGTTTAGACCTCTTATTTATCCTTGGAGCTATTGTATACGCGTATTTGTTTATCTTCAAACATCCTTTGCACGCACATTTGTACGTGCGTTTTTATCTCTGGCTGTCGTACTAGAAAATTTAAATTGACTGTCAATATGCAAAAAAAAATCATCTGATGCATATTCCAGTATATATTTGTCCTATGTCGATCAAATGTTATTTTTCTAATGTTGGTAAAGTTTTGCCAAATTGTACTAGCTATTTGAATTATGATTAGCTTTATTGACAAATACAATAGCTCCAATTAAGTTCATTATCAATTAATGAAGAATGAATGAATAATTTTGAAATCTTATTTCATGCTTAGATCCACGTCTTAAATATGTTTCAAATTAAGTGATGCACATGTTCTTGTCTTAAAGTGGAAAGATATTGCCTAATTGACTGTACTTTTCAATTGAATGTGGTTTATTGAACCTGAAAGATCAATAGGTGTTCCAATAAATTGCCTTTATATATCCATGACAACTACAAGTGTAAAAAAAAGTCTCATTGAAAGTCCCAGTGAAAGCTCAGGCTTTCACTGTTTTCGTTTTTAAAAAAGGGGAATTAGTTCAAGATATTTTGTGTAAGCTCCTCTGTCTTTTGGGAATTTATATTTACCGTTTAGCATTCTGTATAGATATAAACGTTACATATTGGAGATAGCAAATAATTAAAGAAATAAGGTCTTTATAAATAGCTTTTAGAAATTGACAACAGAAATCGTTGCAATAAATAAAAAAGCTGAATAAAAGGTGAACATCTGGGTAAAGGCTTTGTTGGCAATTTAATTAAGAAGTAAAAATACTGGAATGACCTTTACCTATTATAAGTTGGACAGATTGTAAATAACTTAAAATGGACGGTAAGGTTTACACTAACTGTTACAATGCACTCCTTTAATGCACTGTTGGTCCATGTTTGGAAGCTACGGCTATGAGTTTCACGAGTAGCGATTTTTTACGAGTAGCCATACCCTTAGCAGTTCTTGAAATATTGCAAACACGCTCCTTTGAGCACCGGAATACACATAGTCTTTTTATTGAATTAAACATCCCCCTCATCATATCATGAAATTATCGACTAGCATTATCATGAAGTCATGAAGTAGTAGTAGTAGCAGTAGTAATAGAAGCAGTAATAGTAGTAATTGTAGTGGTAGCAGTATTAGTTGTAGTGGTAGTAGTAGCAGTAGTATTAGTGGAAGTAGTAGTAGTAGTAATAGCAGTAGCTGTTGTTGTAGTCGTAGTAGCGGTAGCTGTGGTAACTGTAGCATCAGAAGTAGCTGTCACATTTGGAGTTGAAATACTAGTAGTGATAGTGGAAATCTTACGAGTAGCGATCTTTTCACGAAATTATTTTTAATTGTAATTAAGAGATTTGGGTATTGTGTGTTTGACCTTTTCTAATTTCCTACTCCATAATATGAACTATATTGTGTAGCTTTTTTGTAAATTGCTCACTGTTCAGCATACCCTGTAATGATTGCCAAATAAAACCATTAGGATGTAGTTTCTTCTATTTATTTTTGTTTCTCTTCTTCCTTAATCACTATTCCACAGATCTTTCCTCTGTTTCTTCATGGAAAGGAGTCGATTTCCGGATATTTATCAAGAGATATTTTATTGCGCTTTGTCACTGTTGTATATTTTAAAAAAAATTAGTAATTTATGAAAATTCAGGAGTTTTTGTGTAAATTTTTAGGGCTTCTTAACTCACGCAAAGCTTCCAATTTAGGCTGAAATTTCCTTAGGAAAGCCAATTCAGGCTAGAACTGATTATTTGTAATGAAGCCTTGTGTGAAATTGCAATAAACAATTTTATGTATCATAAAACAGTCTTTTCAATCATTTGTTTTGATTCTGTTTTAACCCTTCGTCTTTCTAAATTAAAACTATTCAGTAAAGAAGTTGTTGCATTTACTGCAGAATGAACATTTTTCTTATAGAATATGTTCAATAGAAAAGGGGAAAAATTCAAGAATTGGTGCCTGAAATTTCTGAAGAATGTTAATTGTAAAAGTACAACCAATGCACTGCAGAATCTTGTGTGCTTTTGGTAGTTTAATACTAATATACTAATATGGAGTTTTATTCTCAGGCTTTTTGTTTTTTGTTTTGTTTTTTTTGTTGTTGTTTTTTTAATATAATCCTGCTGGACTTTATCAGATTATATAAGTAAATAATTACATTATAATCAAATAAATAATAAATAATTAACTGTAATTAAATAAATAATTAGATTGGAATATATTTATATATATATATATATATATATATATATATATATATATATATATATATATATATATATATATATATATATATATATATATATATATTTATATTTATATATATATATATATATATATATATATATATATATTATAAAATAAATATATATAAATATATATATAACATATATGAAAAATTATATATAACATATAAAAAATGTAAAATAAAAAATTTAATATAAAAACCTGTTGAACCTTATCCGATTCAATGACTAGCTTAAAAACGACCAACTAATTATTGAACTCTAGGTGTTCTATGGATAATTTTGGCATCTAATGTTTGTAAGAATAAGTGTGTAACTGTTCTTTCTTTTTTTATGGCACTTGGTATTAACCAAGTGACATATAGCAATCGCAAATTTTGTCAGTCTGTCTGTCTGTGTGTCTGTCGGTCCTGGTCTGTTTGCTACTTTAGGAACTTCCAGGAAAGCTAAGACGATGAAATTTGACAGGCGTATCAGGGACCAGACCAGATTAAATTTGAAATATTCTTTTTCTCGATTTGACCATCTGGGGGGAGTGGGGGGCTGGTTAATTCGGAAAAATAGAAAAAATGAAGTATTTTTAATTTATGAACGGTTGAACAGATCTTAATGAAATTTGGAAGTTTGGAAGGATATCGTGTTTCAGAGCTCTCATTTAAATCCTGACTGGATCTGGTAACATTGGGGGGAGTAGGGAGGGGGAAACCTAAAATATTGGAAAACACTTAGAGTGGAGGGATCGGAATGAAACTTGGTGGGAAAAATGAGCACAAGTCCTAGATACATAATTGACATAACCCGGACGGATCCGCTCTCTTTGGGGTAGTATTTGATTTAGAAGGATATCGTGTCTCAAAGCTCTTATTTTAAAAACCGACTGGATCTGTTGAGTTTGGGGGGAACCTAAAATCATGGAAAACGCTTAGAGTGGAGGGATCGGGATGAAACTTGGTGGGAAAATAAACAGAAGCCTTAGATAAGTGATTGACATAATTGGAACGGATCCGCTCTAGGGGGGGGGGGGGTAATTCTGAAAAATTAGAAAAAATGACGTATTTTTAACTTACGAAGGAGTGATGGGATCTTCATGAAACTTCATATTTAGAAGGTTCTCGTAACTCAGATCTCTTAATTTAAATCTCATCCGGATCCGGTGCCATTGGTGGGATGGGGTGCGGTTGGGCGGGGGGGCCGGAAATCTTAGAAAATACTTAAAGCGGAAATATCAGGATGAAATTGGATGGGAAGAATAAAAACAAGTCTAAGATACGTGACTGACATAACCGGACTCCCTTTGGTGTGGTTGGGGGAGGGGGGTAATTAGGAAAAATGAGGTATTTGTAACTTAAGAACGGCTGACCAGATCTTAATGAAATTTGATATTTAGAAGGATCTTGTGCTTTAAAACTCGTATTTTAAATTCCGACCGGATCCTGTGACAATTGGCGTGTCAGGGAGCTGCACAAATTGACTTGATAAAGTCGTTTTCCCAGATTCGACCATCTGGAGGGCTAAAGGGAGAGGAAAAATTAGAAAAAAATGAGATATTTATAACTTACGAGTGGGTGATCGGATCTTAATGAATTTTGATATTTAGAAGGACATCGTGACTCAGAGCTCTTATTTTAAATCCTGGCCGGTATTAAGTCTCTGATTTTCCTTTTAAATCAATCTATTGATTCTTATAATTTTGTTAGAATTCATACCATATGAGCTCTTGGCTCTTAGCTCTTCTTGCCTCGTCACAAGTGCCATATGAGTTCTTAGCTCTTGTTATTACTAGAAAAGTAAGGTTGTAATTTGAGCCGTGAAGATACCAAATTGGTTTCGTGCATTAATCAAGTAATCGGTAAAAATTAAAAAGAAAATATATTGTCATATCCGATTATAGTTCACCAGCTGTCTGGCGTTCAAAAAATTGTCCGTGCTTTATTTTATCTTTTTCCTTAATATTCAACTAGAATTTTTTTATTTCAGTGTCAGCTGCTTTCGCCAAAGCACCTCTCCTTAGTGGACAGAAGCGTAATAACACTGGTGCTGTGGCTACAGACAGTGCATCTTTTAAAATGAATCACCTTTCAAATTTTTGCTTACACCTTTGTGAACCAGTAACACTGTCAGTGATGATATCTTGTTTATGTCAGCTATATAATATTGTACGAGATGAAGTTGGCAATGAAATACTGGTTGAGTACCCTGGGTTCTGGCCACCAAATGTACCTAAGTAAGTGTTAACTGTTCATCCGAATCACTTGAACTACCTTAGTTAAAGAGAACTTAGAATGATTAATATGTTGCATCTACACACATTCAAGCATAATCTAATCAAAATTAGAACTTCACAATAATTTAAAATAAAAAGCTAGTGGTGGTTTTGAAAGCGCTCAAATATATAATTATGACGGTATCCGCAGCTAACATGTTATTGTTCTCTTTAGAGAGGTTGATGTTGAACAGGATTTTTAACTGATTACCTTTCTTTTTACAGTCCTTTTGGCTACTATTCGATAGCTGTCTTTGAATTATTGTATTCTTTGGTCGATAGAGCTCTAAAACTGCATCCAAGAAATCACACATGGCTGAAAATAATGGGAGATCTAGATTTTAGTAAGTTTCCTTTTTTTTTCTTTTTTTTTACACAAAACATAAATATTTTTTTTTCTGAATTCAACATTGATAAAAAAAAAAAAAAAAAAACGTCTTATAGAGGCATGAATAGCTACTTTTAAGGCATTTTACCTACATCTAGCACAACAGGGAGGTAAGCAGGGGGACATTTGTAATTCACTTATTTTTGGGTAAATATTTTTCCCTGAAAATTTATTTATCACTAAATTGGTGGTGAAAACCAATAATGTGGAACTATACCTGGATTTTTCCATCCTGGATTTAGTTTGGACTAAAAAAAATTTAGACCTACTGTAAAACCATATCGGATTAGCGAGTAGTTTTATCAAAACAATAGAAAGTGAGCAAATTATGTGAAATTCTAGGAGCTCTCTGGTGTTTACTCCCAGTAAACCTACCGACAAACTGATGACCTTAATCGTTAGAAAAGACTCGAGTGGGCTTGCGAGATTTGTTACATCAAGAATAAATAGACTTTCTTAAAATTAACTATAGACTACGTATGCTATGTTTTCGAATAGAAACTTGATTAGGCGAATTGTGTCTTCTTTTTTTTACTTGTAGCGCCACTGTTTTTGTTTTAGAACGCTATTCTTGAGCTCTAAAAAGCTGGTCCGACGTCTGAAAGCTATTACTAGAGCGAAGCTAGAGCCACCCCACAGAAAGTGGTAGGCCAGCCGTGCATGTTCTGTGTAAAGTAGCTGGCGGGCTCGCAGATCAAAGGCTCAAGAGATAGCAGAGTCTGACGCTCAAGTTATTTCCCTTTGTAGGGCCGAGCAGTAACATATGTTTTACGTGAATATTATTCTGAAACACAGTTTTGAAAAATTTTTGTTATGGTTTTCTGAAAAAGAAATTGTACTATTTCACTGAATTTTGGGTGAGAAGAAAATTCGGTGATAAATTGGATTCTTCAAGGGTAACCCCTCCAAGGTTCTTCTCAACCCAGTGTCATCTTATTGCTGCTTATGGACAATCGAGGAAAACCAAAGCGTTTTTCAGTAGAAAAAAAAAAACTATAACCTCACTTCTTGCCAGAAAAAGGTCGGAAGCCGGCAACACAGTGGTTTTTTAATGTTGGGAAGGGACTGCTCCTCTCGTCGCATCTCAATATAAAACAAAAAATACTAAGCAAGAAAGCAAGAACAACCCCTTGTCGAACCAATATTAATTTAATCAAAAAGCCGAACAAACTCAGGAAAAATGACACCCATCGATTACAATTGATAACTGTTTTCAACTTATTTCATAAGAAGTCAACATGGTAGACATAATCATTGACCGATTGAACAGTTTTAAGTATTCCAATGGAAGTTGATTTCGCTATTTAGCCTCTTGTTAAATTGGGTAATTTGTAGTACCGTAGAGCATTGTATTATCGGAAAGATAATACAATGTTCTTCAGAGTAGGACATAAAGTTGTCTTGAAAAAAGTTTACTTTCCTAACTGTGGTAATTTTGTCACCATGTACAGCATCAGCAAAAAATGGTTTTATTTCTTTATTTTAACTACTGGAAATTTTACAAACTTCGCTTACACTTTTCTGTTCCGTTTTACGATTCCCATACCAAGGGAAAATTTCGAGTGAGCATTTCTTACTACTTCGGAGCTGCAACCCGCTGATGACAACAAAAAAAAGAGAGAAAATATAAACAGCTGTGGAAGCAGCAGTAGTCTTTCGTAATTCAATAGAGGTTACTATTAAAGTAAATCACGCCCTGAAAATTAATTTTCTAGATATACACAATCTAAGCTAAAAATTAAGATAGAATGACTTACTTTTAGCCTGGACTCTGCAAAATTGTTGAATTTTTGTTATATAAATCTGCTATAAGAAATGCGATAACTTTCTGATTGAAAATTTGAAAACACCAACTAAACACAGAGCAAAATGAAGCTCGCAAATAATAATTCTGAAAAAAAACGTGTATTTTTGGTTAGCTCTACATTATCTGTCATAATATCTTGGCAATTACATAAATTTTAATTCGGGCTGAAAGCACCAAAAGCTATTTTATGTTTATTCTGATGTTAATAGTGCAACAAATTCTATTTTGTATCTGAGACAAAAAAAAAATTGTCATGTCATGGCATCTGCACTTTCAAAATGTCAAATTTGATTTGGTGTATTGTAGCACTGAACCCTCCAATATTAGAAGAAAGGAAATACATACACTTTTGGTGCGAATAATGGAATGACATTTGTTTCAGATATGAGGCTAAAATCACCATGTTTAACTGGGGATATCAGTACTTTGAAAATGATGAGCTAGACATGGTACACTTAAATACTAAGCCCTTCAATAGTGTAATAGGGGAAATTCGTCTTCAGTCGCTAGATACTAGTTCGTTGTCTACGTAGTCGATTTTACCTCGTAACTATATTCAAAAAGATGGCATTATGATTGCCTTATTCTTCCTCTTCTCCTTTGTTTCAGCTCAAGATCGGTATAATATGGCAATGCGATGGTACATAGAAGCATGTATTAGCTCAAGTGATTGTTTCAGTGTTCCTGTTCCGAAGACAGTTATGGACGAGGCACTTCTTAGGAGAATGATCAAAGCATGTCAGAAAATGCAAAAATCAACTGAGGTAAGTGGAGATTTGAGTGGCAATAGTGCCCATCTAGTCCCAGGGGATGATTGAATTGGGTCGAAGGCTTGGTATTTCCCCTTTGCTTGGCATGTTGGGCCAGTGAAGCTTATTTTAATTTATTTAAATGAAACTTATTAACCCCCCATTGCACTTCCTGGCTGAAGGGCCAAGAAACGGAGATCAGCAACGCTGGTAGGGACTGTAAAGTCTAATACCGTATCCTTTATTACTCGGTAGCTTTTCTTTACTAATTCTTTTTATTTGTAAAGCCTTGAACCACAATTTTTTTTGCGTGCTTAAGAGAGTCGATGAAGCTGTTTGAAATTCTAGCATAAATGCTTTCCCATCTTAAAATGCGAATTATTTTCAATACCTTATTGTGCTAAATTAGAAGCGGTGAGCCAATAATTTGAGATTTTTATTGGTTTGCTAATGATTGGATAAAATAAATGAATGAGTCAATGAATCGATTGCCGTTATATAAGGCAAGTTCAATTTTTTTCATGAATGAATTCCAATGACAAGACCGAAAAAAATTTGGCATGAGGGATATCCACCCCCTCCAAAATATTCCTAGGGATGTGGTCCTAAATGAAATCAAGTTAAGTTTTTCGTGTGTAGATTCTAATGACAGGGCCGAAAACAAAGAGGCATAAGGGATACCCACCTGTTCCAACTATTCCTTGGGATGTGGGCCTAAACGCTTGTATGTGATCTTTTTGATGTTTTCCCTTATTTTCTGTAGTCAATAGTTCTTGTGTCCGAACTGTGCAGCCTTTAAGCTTAGACGTTTTATCTATGCAAGATTAACCTTGTTGAATTCACCTTTCCCCCGCCCTCACTCCGCCCAACAGTGTAGGTGTCAGTCTCAATGGAACCTAGTTTACTGCAGGTGGAATTGAATGACATTTTTTATTAAAATGTCACAGTGTTAAAATGTTTAATTAAAATGTACTTGGTCGCGCACATTCAATCAAACAACGAGTAGCTTTATCCTTAGACAGTCGTCCTCAGCATTTCGAAACGCCTGCATATCAGAATCATGCCTGATCACTGTAATTGCTGAGTCCTTTAAGCATCCGAGTTTTAGGGAAAAGATTGATCTTTCTTACTAATAATGCTACTTAGCTTACTGAAACTATCCGCCCGGTCTACTTAGCAATAATTCCCTACCTAATCTCCCACTAGAGTCTCAAAGACTCTGAAAATTAATTCTGTTGGTCCATGTTTTTACCTTGGATTTTAAAAATAGACATAACCTAAAATTAGGAAAATCTACTTTTCCATCTGATAGGTTGCCACAGCCTTTCATTTGCTTTCTTAGGACAAACTCCATAAAAATTTTGTGGGGAGGGAGACCCGTCGGTTAAACAAACTCCAACAAAGCATATATGGATGCTGAGTGAGGGGCTTCTATCTAGTCCCACAACAAGCAAGTAAACAAGTGTAAGTATGCAATTGGGAATCTAAAATAGTATTGCCTATCATCTGATTCCACATCAAACTAGCCACTAGCATCGCTTCCTTTCTTGTTTGTGGCAATAATAATTTCGCCCATAGCACTAATCACTTTAACATATTTATCTAGTTTACCATATAAGGTTGAAGGTTTCACTAAAGATCTTTTGTTTATTGAATCAAATGCCTATTCGTCCATGATGTAAGAATCTATAAAGGACGAAAGAGATTGGATGATTCTGATGCTACCCAATTATTAAGCCAATCTTCTAGCTCTGTGCAGCCCTTTCCTAAAGGAAAAGCCCTTTTCTGATCAGCCCTTTTCTGTTCTCCCTTTCCTAAAAACACACTGTTCTTCTTATTGAGCTTTGTCCACGTAATTTGCTCCGTGCCAAAGTTAAGCTGATGATTCTGTAATTTCCTAATAAACTTTCCACCTTCCTTGTAAAATGGTGTAATTTAACTTTCCCTTGAATCACTTAGAGACTGCCCGTTTATCAAAAATAAAATTTGTTATTAATTTTCAGCATCTTGTTTCTAAGTTCATCTGCACTATTTCAAAAACACATAGCCTACTGCACTATCGGGACCTGTAACTTTTGAGTTTTCAGTATTTTCGCATATTTTTACGATATTTTACGATGTTACATTTTACGCTATATCCTATGACTTTATTGTAGTTTAACATGGCAGTAAAATGTTATTTTCATCACTTCTAATCACTCTCCTTATCAGTAGGCCTAATCGAGGCACTGTTCCTATCTTTAACTGGTGCTAATCCGAAGTCGATACTTTTTTCTACGTTTCTCTACTTTTCAATGCAATATATTACTATTACTCTGCCTTGCCGTATCTTCCAAATCTATATCTAGGTCTTGGTTTCCAGTATCCTCCATTTCAAATGTTGTGACCTCTTATACAAAATCGAAGTAAATCGTACCAAACCGAAACCTTTTTTGGTAATTTTTCTAGATGATTTTCTGAATTTTCCTTCCAAAAATTAGTCGGCTACTTCACGAACTGTTGTACTAAAACCGATTTCCTGATCTCATTTGCCATTTTACAGCCGTTATTTCTTAAGCCTAAGATCAGTTTAAAAAGCCACAAGAATTTTTTTCTAAAATCAAATTTTTGATCTTTATAGGCTGTCGTTTTAACTCAGTTTTGGAGTGTGAGTGTAACTCAACACCGTTCAACTCATCCCCTTTTAACTCAGTCCTCATTCGATGCATCATCCATTTGCCTAGCCTAACGTTTAACTAATTACCCAGTACAAAGGGGGTTGAGTTGCATTGGATAAATGAGGGTTGAAATGAAGGGGGTTGGTATGCACGAAGTTTGAGTTAAATGGAGTGAGTTGATCAGGGTTCACTTGCATGGGAACTCAGTTTTAAAGTCTCTATGAGTGGGAGTTGTATTCAAGGGTTTGGAAGGAAGGACGAGTTGCGGTTCCTACACTGACGGACAGATCATTTTGCTAAATTCCGTTTTTTTTAAGACCCAAAATCAAACTAACAGCTGAAATGACATTTTTTTAATCTAAATATTTAGAAAACTTAGGTTAATTTAAGAACCTATTAGTCAAACAATGTCCCTAGGATTAATTGTTTGATCTTTGCAGGCTGCCATTTTGTGCCAATTTCTGGAGCCTCCAGATTATGCAGTTGCTTTTAAGTGTTTGCAGGAAAAGACGAGCTGTGACGGTATGGATTCATTGTATCCGTGCATCTGGGATATGGCTATATTGGAATTTCTCACTGCTCAGCACACAAGGAGAGGCGAGCCTAAGAAAGAAGACACAGTAAGTCTAGAATAAAAGCAAATTAAATTATTAATTGCTCATGCTTTATTCATTGATCTCTGACAACTAATTTCATAAACACGTTGTACAAATATAATACACATGCTTAAAACACGAACCCCTTTTAAATGCATTGCAAACAAATAATCTAAAACAAAAGTACGGCTTGAGAAAGTTACCATCGCATAAGAAGAATAAAGGAGCCAAAAAATGTTGGTTGATATAAATCTGAAACTTATAATTTAAAAACAAATGATAATGAAAGAAAGGTAAAAAATTTTAATGAAGGGAGCGATAAAAGATACAAGCCAAAACATTTTGATTTTTGCATCGAGGAATCTTTCTAAACGGGAAAGCACAATGTAAAAAAAAGAGTAAAGCTGCATTTTAAGAGAAACTATATATATAATAGATAAAATGTAGGAACAAGATGCTCTCATCTAGGCAAATCAACTCTTTATGGCTAGGGTGTACAAGATGCGGTAAAATGATGCAGAGGGGAGAGCAATATTCGTCTGTATTCTAAACAGTACAAGGTATGGCAAAAGCAAAATTGTCTTCCGATAGGAGTCTACCTAAACAAAACTTCTATTGCACAAAGTACCGAAAAGAGCATGTAGACGGAATTCCTTTATGCGGCAAAAGTGTACGACATACGGCAAGATGGGCTGTCAGAAAGAGCGAACCCGCACTGTCTCTGCCCTATCTTTTATCATTGTTTGCCATTGAATTAAAACAGGAGTTTCATTTGCTTTTATTGAAAATTGATCATATTCTTATAGAGTTTTTTTTATTATAACATTTAAAGAAATTAAACATGGTCGAACTTTGGAGAATTCAATTTTCGTCGATGTCAGTGCATTTGTGTTAATCCTTTTAATTGCCGTAATCCGACATGTAAATACTCTCTAATGGTGTTTTTTTTTTTTTTTTCATTTGACTCAATTTCATTCTACCTAAATCCATTCCCCCCTATTGAAAATTAAGTGGGTAAATTAGACTTACAGTGTGATGTACTTAATTTTTGTTAGTCAAGTGCAAATGACATTCTAGCCTTTCATGGAGTTGGAGCGGTGGCGACGGCAAGCTTTTTTATGGTATGATATTTTGTATAAAAAATGTATAGCAATTAATTTTCTGTTAATTTTTGAAGAATGCTTTCTTTTTGTCATAGTTTTCTTCTTTTTAAAGTCATTTCGTTTGAATAAATACTAGATCAGTTACCTAAATAATACTTTTAGTTTATGTAATGTACTTAGTTTTCAGTAAAGCGGAATGACACTAGCCGTTAAGGAATGTGAGGAGTGGCCAAATTTTTCTTTTTATGTATGTTTTTTCCTAACCCACCTATTTCAGCTTATTGCTGAAAAATGGTAAGGGTTTAACCTCTGCGGTTTTTACGAAAAACGTGGATCTCAGATCAGATTGATGAACATGATAATATGTTCTGTAAAG
Source organism: Artemia franciscana (assembly GCF_032884065.1). Taxonomy (NCBI): domain Eukaryota; kingdom Metazoa; phylum Arthropoda; class Branchiopoda; order Anostraca; family Artemiidae; genus Artemia; species Artemia franciscana. Next base: position 22,320,853 of record NC_088880.1, on the reverse strand, counting down.
CTGTGCATAATTCATACCTGAGACCAAAAAGGATGGTTTTTTATAGGCAGTGACCCAGAGCCTACAGTGTTTCAGTTGAACTGGAGTTTTATAGTCTGTATCGGAGAGGAATATCTGAAGTTATGCACACAAGCTTTCGTTTCATTGAGCCATGTTTCTGCTTTCGACCGAAAAGCAGGCAAGTTCTATCGGGCAGGCAAGCAGACAGGCAGCTTTTTAATCGAAGCTGAACTAAAATCAGAAAGTGTTAAGATGTGGTGCAGTTACCTAGCCCAATCGCCAAAGAAATTAAAGCTTTCATTTTGTTTCTTTCTATATTGGAAAAGTAGCCTGTGGCAAGAAAATCTACTTTTGAACCAAGAAAGATAGATTTTTTTTAACGCTGATTAATAGTCCATGATGAGATGATTAGATTATATGAAATCCTTTGTTTGGTACAGAAGTTCATTAGCGTGATGCATCATTTCAAAAGTTTGAGGGGTTGGCAGCTTTGGGTTATGGAACACATTAGAAACAAAAAATCCATTTGAAACCTTAAAACAAGGGAGAGACCTTTAAGTAGAAACTGGCTGTTTCTACTTACACGAAGAATCTTTGTGATTTATGGTTGGCATCTTTTGCTTGTTAGTTTATCTATCATTTTGTTCTGAAGCTTTGGGGATAAAGAAAGTTTTGCTCATATTTTTCACAGTTATTTCCTTGGTTAAGGGGTTAGAAATCCTTCAAATTGATTTACCGCTTTTCTGATGTCTCGGCCGGATTTGGCCCGGTTGAAGCAATTTGAGGGGGTTCAACTATACCCCCTCTAGTGAAAAGTGATGGGTTTTACGTGCTGATGCCCTAGATATCCTTTTTATAGGTAATTGATAGCAAAACAAGCGTTTCATTAATAGTTTGTGAGAGCACCGTCATGTTTTTGGTGAAAGGTTAAAAACTTGTGCACAACTAGCGCACCTTCTATTAGTTTTCAATACACTTGATGGTAGGAAAAATCATTGTAACCTAGAATTAAGTGATGATTGTAAGAAATAATAAAATGTAACGACGCAGTTCTTGAAAATTTGCAGTTTGAGCAAGGGGCTAAATACTTATGCCGATTTGTTTACATTTTATTTGTTTTAAAACATTTTGATTTTGGATATTATGAGCCTCAGGCTCGTGATCATCATCTTGAGGGGTCCATAAATATATAGATAGATGGACAAGTGTATTTCGAAAGGCCAAGGGCCATATACACAGAAAAATATAAATAAGTAACAAATAAGCAACGAAATCAAAAAACAGTATAAACTACAAGTACGCACGGAAACAGAATTCAACGCGAAAATACCTAATCTAACGACGAAAGAAATTAATCACATAAACTTTTTCTTCTTACTAAGGATTTATCTATATACACTCCCACTTGGAATATTGTGATTGGGTTACTATTTTGAAGAATACCAGGAAGCATAAAATTAATCCCAGGTAAATATTTATCCCGTATATCAAAGAACGTCGGGTATTTCCGGAGAAAATGGCCAAGTCTTCGTCCTCATCTTTACAAAGGGGACAAACATACCGCCTATCAGGACCAACTATCATTTTATTTTTGTCGAAAGTTTTTTGCCTGTTCTGGAAGACAATTCGCCCTAAGCTGAATCCAACGACGTAGAATCATAGCCGGTAAATTAAATTTAAAATAAACATCGTACAATCTAAAGTCAACACTTGCCAATGCTGAATTTCTTGACTCTCTAATATAAATCGTACCTGACTTTCTATATCTGTTGATATGTCACTAGAACAAAGACCATTATCCCATAAGTAAGGCACTCCTCCTTTTTCTGGTAATGATTTAATTTGGTATGTCCACGAGGTTTTTAAACTACTTTTCAACATGTGATCATATGCCGCTCTTACTATTCTATCTTCATTACTCTTAATTGACTTCAACCAGAATCTAAGCATTAAAATAGTCCAACGTAGCTTTAAAGAAAACAGGCCCATGTCACCTTTCAGAATATGTGAATGAGTTGTCTGATGTAACACTCTTTTATAATACTAGAGCCAAAGTGACTCCAGATGCTGCACCGTTTCTCCACCCCATATCTCTGCTCCATATTCTATCACGGGTAAGATTTTTGTATTGAATATTCTTTTATGCATTTTTAGGTTTTCATTTTCCGATAAGATAAAGCCTAAATATTTTATTCTTTTACTTATAATTAGCTCCTTATTATTTAATTTAAGTCTATACTTTTCTTCACCAACTACACTCCTTTTTTAAAAAAAAAATAACAACTTCACTCTTTTCAGTATTCAGCCTTGATTTTTTTTTTTTTTTTTTTTTTTTTTTTTTTTTTTTTTTTTTTTTTTTTTTTTTTTTTCTGCAAAAATTCTTCTATGAGATTCAAAAGCGTCTGTAGATCTTGCGGTTTATTAGCCACCAAAGTGATTTCATTTGCAAATAATAAAAGATATAGTGTTTGGGTCCCTAGGCTAACTTTCGGAGCCCATCTATTCTCTAGAAAGTTAATAACATCATTTATAAGAAATATTAAACAACTTAGGAGAAAGGGCGCTGCCCTGTTTCCCAGTTTAATATCAAAAAGATTTGAAAACCTGTTACCAACTTCTACGATTCCACTCATGCAAATATAATTACTCACTATCAAACTAACAAATAAATGGGGAAGGCCAATTCTTAGCATGGCATCTTTCAATAACTTTTTGTCGACACTGTCGAAAGCCTTATGGAGGTCCGAAAATCCCACATAAAGACAAGTTTTCCCTTTCCATAATTATCTATCAATGCCTTTAAAATAAACACACTATCTGTCGTTCCATACCCTGTCCTGAAACCTCCTTGTTCCTCATGTCTTATATTATTTTTATTTAACCAATTGAAAACCTGGTATCTAATATTTTCTCCAATAGCTTACTTAAAGCAGGGACAAGCGCTATTAAACGATAATTCTCATGACCTTCTGGATTTCCTCTCATAAAGTGGTATAAACAATGATGTCTTCCAAACGCTTGGCCATTGCCCTGAAGTTAACACCTTATTACAAAGAAGAACAAATATCGGCATAAAAAGGGAAAGAAAATTCTTAAATAACTTAATTGGTATACCATCAACACCCACAATAGTACCACCTTTTAAATTCTCAAATACCAACTTAACCTCTTGGCCGTTCACATCACCCACTTTATCATAATCGTGTTCCCTCATAGGAGGGAACACGATCTCTCTGGTATGTGCTACTTCCTAAAGATCTTCACAACCACCTTCCAAATTTTTTTGGTAATCAGGGCATGAATCAGCTTTCGGAACAACCTGGGTATGAACTTTTCCCTTTCCACTATCATTCCTTATATAGCCCCAAAACTTATTAAAATCCTTTTTTTTAATCATCAGCAATGTCCAGTTTCTTCTTATTCTCATACTTTTTTCCCCTTTTTATTAAACTTTTATATTCTCTTCTTTTATCTTTATGTTTAGCCAATCTCAAACTTTGATCTTCTGCGCTTTCACATTCATTCAAGCGATTCAATGAATATCTCAGTTTTCGTTTCATTAGCTTTCAATCCAAATCAAAATTACCGCTCATTCTTTCTTAATTTTTTGACAGGCCATGCGTTACTGTACAGCAGCCCATTATTTCATTTAACCCATGTGCATCTTTTTAATTGTCCTCTAACGCTTTCAACTTATTTTTTACATGTGATTCCAAGAGCTCCCTTTTGAATGCCTCAATATCTTTATCTGTTAAATCATTTCCAATTCGTTTTTCTAAACCTACTTTTCTATTCTCCACATTGTAGAAATTTCTTACTCGTGGAACACGGTCCTGAAACTGCCCAACCTTCATCTCAAGCTTAATAGCTCTATGATCAGATCCAACTACATCTAATACCCCCATATTGATTGATTCAGGTATAAATTGCGTATTGATTAGCGAATAATCTACAATACTGGGAGTTGGACCCGAAAGGCAACTAAACTCGCCCCTACCTTTATCTTTTCCAAATCTACCGTTCGCAATCATCAGACCATGTTCCCCAAAAAACGCCAGGAGCTTTCTTCCCCATACATTTACTTTTCTTTTTTCATCCTTGTTACTTCGAGGTGTTCTACAACAAATTGGGACAAAATCACCTTAATGTGGGATCAACACATTTGGGATCTCAGCCTCCATGCCGGTATAAGCATCAAAATGATACTTTAGTTTTTTTTTTTTTTTTTTTTTTTTTTTTTTTTAGGAGTAATTAATAACTAATTAATAAGGTTCATATAGAAATTTTGATAGTGTAAACTTCGGAGGGGGCTCGTTGGATTGGCATTCAGACGTTCTAGTGCCCTATTGGTGGCGGTGTCCTGAGGTGGATACCCCCCACACCTCGTATTTTCCCGAAATACGTCTGATAGGAATATTGAGATGGCCATTTTGTTGTCTTAGAAACTTCGAAAAGAACTCATTCGATTAGAAATTGAAAGGACTAGTGCCCTTTTAATAGTCGAAAGTGATTGGAGGGCAACTAATCCCTCCTCCCACGCCCACCAAAGAAAGGATGATCGTATAACCTTTAGATGAAACACATTGGATTGGTAATCAGAAGCTCTAGTACTCTTTTTAAGATTCAGAGTGATCGCAGGGTGGATACCCCCCCCCCACACCTCGCATTTTCCTGAAACGTATTGGATTTTAATGTTGAGATGGCCATTTGTTGTCGTAGAAACTTCGAAAACAGCTCATTTGATTGGAAATTGAAAGGGCCAGTGCCCTTTTTAATATTCGAAAGTGATTAGAAGGTGACTATCCCTCTCCTTCCCTACGTCAACCATTTCCACAAACAAATCCAATGAAAAATCGGAGATTGCCATTTTGTTCAACGTAATTGAAAGGTCCGGAAGTTATGTGTGTGAGGATAGTAACCCTCCACATCCCTCAGGGCAAGAGTTGTAAGTTATGTATAAATTCTACTGTCCTTTCCAAGGTTCAGAGTGATTGGGGGCTGGATAATCTCCGCCCCCCAAACCTCGTATTTTCCCGTAATGCATCTGATAGAAATTTTGAGATGGCCATTTTTTGTCGTAGAAACTTCGAAAAGGGCTGATTCGATTGGAAATTTGAATGGGCTAGTGCTCTTTTCATTAGTTAAAAATGATTTGAGGCAACAACTCCCTCCACGCCCATCAATTCCCAAAACGCAATTAGTCAAAATTTTAAGATAGCCGTTTTATTCGGTGGAATTGAAAGGTCTGGAAATTATGTCTTTGACGACCCCCATACCTTCTCAAGACCAGAACATAATTTGCACTTTACTGGAAAAAAAAATGGCTCATTAGATATATATATATATATATATATATATATATATATATATATATATATATATATATATATATATATATATATATATATATATATATATATATATATATATATATATATATATATATATATATATATATATATCAAATAAGAAATGTCAGAATATGTCAATTGAACTGACAATCCACGTTCATTTGTTTGTATGTTTTTTTCAGTAAAGTACAAATTTTCTGGTCTTGAGAGGGCATAGGGTTTATCAGCCCTACCATTTTGTTCGTTTTGAGTTTGACTCGGCTATTCATTGTAATATCTGTTCGTTTTGAGTTTAATTTATTTATTGATAGTGATTTGTGGTAATTTTACGCTTGGAAGATCATTTGACTTTATTTTTGCTCATTCGTGGCCTAATGGAGCTCTTTACTTTTCTTTGAAAAACTTGTCTTGTAGAAATTTTTTTTTTAATTAATTTGCATCTAAGACCTTTCCTCCTTGCTTTTGTTGATTGACGTTTACCTCTTATGCTACCCATCTCCAAGTGTTTTTATAGTTAAGCCAAACTAAAGAACACTGGCTAGATTCACCACCTATAGCCACTCCTATGCTCTCCATACGTTTTGTCTGTAAGCATTGTAAAAAGTTATGTTAAAGCTAGAATATTGTTCTCTACCCATATTGTAAGCTTAACTTCTTATTCTCATAGTTTTCTAATTCGATGACTCTATTTCATAAAATTCGAGTTTCTCTGACAATACTGAAAATAAAGGGTATGGGTTTGGGTTTTAGAGAATAGTAGTATGATTTCCTGCAAGATCCTGTGCATATATGCAGAGTGCCTTTCGGATGGCCTCCTATCGCCAATGTCTTCTTAAAAACTCCACTTTTAGCCCTCCAATTGCACAGATTGAAATTCCCTGCTTAACTTTACAAGTGTGACATGTTCAACATTTATGGAATCTGGAATTACCGTTTGAGTGTGGACATCATGCGAATACTAGTCACAAAACTGAAATCAGCAACTATGGAAATCCTTAAATACGTGCTAATTTTTATTTTCATTTTTTATTATGGATGTCTATTTTGTAATACTTGTCTTATATTAGAAACTAATTAGTTGAAAAATCCGCGTAATTCATTTTTCTAAGTTAAATACCATTTGTGAAATGTGTGCTTATTGTTTTTTGGTTTAAGACAGTCAATCTTAGGTCTTAAAGATGTTTAAGACATAGTATTCAATTATTAAAGACCATTTTTAATAATTTCTGACGACCATGAGTGAACAAAACATCCGAGATGGGCCATAACATTACTTATTTGCGAGGTAGATCCTCTACTCACACACATGGAAAATCCTTGTATGACTCTGTTTTAAAGAAGATGTAAAGTGTCCACCTTTTTACTAAAATGCATCTATGAGGCCTGACGTCCATGATTGAATAAAACATCTGAGGTGGGTCATAACATCGCATATGTGTGGGGTGGACCCAAGGGCTTTTACTACAGGCCCTCTACCCATACAGATTGAAAATCCTTGTATGACTCTGTTTTAAAGAAGGTGTAAATTGCTTACCTTTCTATTGAAATGGTTTTATGAAGTTTCCGTTTTATGATGCATATTTGCATGATTCCTTTCCCTGGAGCTGATCTTGTCAAATATCCCGTAGAAGTACATGTTTTTATCTCTTGGCAATTCTGGCTAAAACGGCTATCTTGAAATTTTGGTGGGACCAACTGTGGCACTTCTAAGACGCCTGGGGATCCCCGGGGTGGTGTGGGATTTTTCAGTTTGCTCCGATTCGTTTTGGTCTTTAAAAAGAGTACTTGAAATAAGAATTTGTGATCGATTTTTGCCTTCTCTAACTTTCTATGACCATTCGTCCTATATGATAGATACAAGGGAAGAATAAATGAGCTATAGAAGGCAGACACGTTGGTCTTTGTTAATTCGATGCTATTGTGCTATGTGCTATATGATACAGAGGAATATTCTTTTCAGAATTTAAATTTTATATGTTTTACTAGAAAACATGATTTATGGGCAACTTCGTCTTGCTACCTAGGGAATTAGGAACACAGGACTCTGTACTGTAACTAACTTCCTTGGCTGTTTTTCTCTGATTAAAATGTTATCTGTGTCTATATTTGCTCTCAAAGCCTCATTTATCAACCAAATTCAATTCAATCATATATATTTAAACAAAAACACATAATTACATGTACATAATCTGCCAGGAAAGCACAAAAGTGCTTGACTAGGGCAGAAACTTAAACAACGAATCAACTGGATTTATCAAAAAAAAAGAGAAAAAAAGGGGGGTGACGAAGAGAAAGAAAAGGAAAAAAAGAAAAAGAAAGAAAAGAAAAACACCGAAAAGAGGAGGACCGCACGATATTCAAATCTAAACAGTATTTCTGTAATGACCCTTCACTGCTCGCTTGAAGGTAATAAGGTTATTTGAGTTCCGGATTTCCAAGGGGATTGAATTCCAGGTAGCTGATGCAAAAAATCTAATTAAAAAAAAAAGTTCTTTTTGTTGACGGTGTCTCGTGGACAATGTCACATGAATTTGTAATGATGCATAATGGTATGATCCATACCATTAAATAAAAAGTCCTCTTGTTTTTCCTTAGAACCCTAGGGAGGTCCTAAAGTACTTTTTTTTATTGATAGGTGGTTTTTTAGTCTTAGTTAAAGAAATTTATTTTTTCATTAAATCAGCTTTGCTTGAAGAGTATCTAAACCCCATTTAAATTTTGGCCCAATGATTTTATTGGAATCTTTTGATTATGCCATTTATTTTTTCGTTCTAGGTTGCTCAAGCTGGTTTGTTAGAGCTGAACTCCAATAATAACGAAGAAATTCAAAAGGAAGCGATATGTCAAAGGAAATCTCGTTTTTTGAGGGCTTTAGCAAGGGAGTATATCGTGCTATGAACTGTCTCTCAAAAATATTTTTATAACTCGATTTTTTTCTGATTATTATATGTTTATGTTTTATCATTGTTAAAGTCGGCAAAGATTTTCCCTTGTTTTAATCTTATTAAATGTTGGAAACATATTTTTACTATCTCTTCTTAATGGAATTGAAAGGCCAAGATTGCTCCTCTGTTGAAAATATATTTACACTTGCATTATTTCTATCCTTATCCTTATTTCTATCCTTATTCTTGAGAAGATGCCTATCCTTGTTTCTGAGAAGACGTTATCCTGTGATTTCCTCTATGCTTCTCCCATAATGCTCCTGTTTTAGAGTGTTTTTGCGAACTGATTCCCCTCCAGGTTTTTCTTAAGTGTTGATCATGGTTGTTATTTTTAAAATGACCTTTTCTGCTTATCACCATTAATGACCAATAATGCTTGAATGTTAGTAACAAATTACCATAAAGTATTTTTTTTTTTTTACTAAGATCAAATTCCATCTTCTTAAAAGTTCCACTTTGTTTACATTTGATATACATGTTAGAATAAAAATATGTTTCATGTAACTATATATTTTGTCGGAGATCTATAACGATATGAGGCAAGGGGTAAAATTGAGTTTGCTCTGAAATTCTACAATTTCTGGCTTAAGAGATGAATATTTTGCCAAAACGTGAGATGTTTCCTGGGTATTAATGGTATACTTGTATTTTTGAAAACGAAGAATAGTTGCCCAGCTAAAGCAAAAACACTTTTGGGTCAAGTACACAAATAAAATACTTTGTGGAACATTTTTACCTATCTGCAAGGATCTCTGAATCCAATGTTTGCTATAGACGGTAGTCTATCTATTATTATTCTCTTTCCTACTTTGTAATTTCAAGAAGATGGGTCTAAGCCTTTCTTTCCCCCTTGATACCTCCCTGATTCCTTTGAATTCCATTAAGGTGCTTTCCGTGGTTCACCTTAAGAATCAAGATTGCGATTGGCAGAATTATGCTACATTGCTAAAACAATTTTGTTGAAGCCTAAAATTGTGGAGACCAGTTAACTTGAAAAACCAAGCAGAAGTTTTAAATTTTCATGCATAAAACTCTAGAATTACCCCCTTTCATGACAAGTCCTTATTTTTAATCGAATTCAATGAAAAATATATAATTCCTGACCAAAAAGACACGCTGATTTTGAATATGCTCATAAAAATCTTCTAAAGTAAGTAGAAAAGAATCTGTTCAAAGTTCAATTCCTTGGTCTCTCTGAGAAAAGCAACCTGATCAAATGCTAGCTGAAGCGACAGAGAAGTCCTGCTGAGCAAGACACTTTTTCTAAAAGAAAAAATCTTTTATTCAGAATTGAAAACTTCGAAAAAAAACGCTAATTACAACTCTACCATTGATGATACTCAAGATAATCAGCAAAGCAATTTTTCCGTTTATTAATGCTTAGCATTATGCCACGTTTAGAGCAAATCGAAAACGGTCTTGACTCTACTTGCTTTAGAGACCACATCTCTCATCTTTAGTGTTGAGAAACAAAGCTAGTCCACTGCTTTCCCAAACCACTAAGATGGACATCGTCTTAAACAGTAGCACCACAACTTCTTCGTCTTATTTTGTTAATTACAATTACAACAGCCAGCTGGAAAATGCTTCCTTTTTTCGTCTTCAACTATGGCATAGACACGAGTCCTCTCACGACACTGTCAAAACTTAAGAACTATCAATTTTCATTAAGGATACAAGAGAGTGTCAAAACATTGGCATTGTAGAGTGTCAAATCAACAGGACTCCAAAAAAGCCAGCGTCTCCATTTCATCAACTTTTTATCTTTTCTATAGGCTGTCCTTTTCTGTTCAGAAAGGTCTACACCCCCTCCCATACTCCCCATAGGATCATTATGATCTTTTGCTGCTTGAGGAGCTAAGGTAACGGAAGTAGACCCATCATAATTTTTTCTCTTAAAGGAGGCTACCTCTGTGTCATGGTAGTTGGAGGCAGACAGAACCGTCTTGGAATCCGTCCATTTATAGACAACGATCGATCTTCAATGTTTTTGGTCTCACAAAACGGGGTTAGTTTTCAAAATATCATTTACAGCTCTTTTTTTTCAACATGCATTAATCATATGAGACGTGAGCGGTACTAAAATTAGCTAATTTCATTTCAACAACAAGTTAGTTGGCTGGTTCAAAAATTAAAATGGCAAAGAAAATGCTAAAAAAATTGTCTTGGGCAGAGTTACCTTTTGTTTTCTTCCCTAGAACCCAAATGGTGACAGGTTTTACAACCTCTCGTTTTAAATTACGACTGTAGTCCTCAAAAGAACACCGGAATGTATTTAAAAAATAAGAAATATTTTTAAATATTCAAGGCCCAGATCAAACATTCCACATCAAAGATATATAAAATCAAGTATCAAAGAAACACAGTGAATGTTTTTTGAAATACACTTATCTATTTATCTATCTAGTGAATGTATTGAGACGATAGAACTTGCATTGTTTGAGGGGCTCGGATCTAGATGGTATTTTTTCGTTCATCAAAACTCAACAAAAAGTTCTACAGTGACGCCACTGTTGCCAGATTGGCTTGTTTCAAGCCCCGGTGGCTTATTTCTCTGGGCTGGGGCGGGCGTTTTTTTTTGCGGGGTTCTTGGGGCGGAAAACTGGGCTTATTATTTTTTAATTTGGCTTGTTTTGGGCTTTTTTCTACTCCAAAAAATAATATTTCTTATTTAGTTTTTAAGATTTTTTTTTCAAGTTCAAGTTCATTCTTTTACAAAACTTTCGAGGAAAGAAAAGGAACGGATTTAAGGAAAAGTTTACCCTACGATTCACTAAAGAAGAAGAAGAAAATAAGAAATATGAATCACATGGAAATATGTACTGCAGCATGTTACTAGTTACAATTATTTAATAGAAATGTTTCATCTACAAAACATGGATAAAGGTAAGACTCCAAAAACTTTTTTCTTGGAATTGTGTTTGAAATAGATTGAGATGGACTTCATAACCCCCAAGCATGGAACACTCAAAATGCTACAAACGAATACCTTGCAGTTCTACTTTTGTCCTAGGTCGTTTTGAATTTGCTTCTTGTAATCTATGATTTAGTTTGTTTTCATCAGTATTTTATGTCAATTTCAAGGTTATTTGACTTAAGGCTGGATTCTTCTGCCTACTCAGACCCATGCTCAGACCTGACTTAGACAAAATGGAGACCCAGGCAGTGGGCTCTATATGGGTCCATGACTATTTTATAATGAAAAATGAAGATCAAAGCTCATCATCAGATTCAAGCATTGAATTCTTCTTGACTTTTGAATCTAGAGATCAATCAAATTGTAGTGGGGTCCACAGGCTCTCCTGGGTGACCACTCATTTGACACGTCATCATTACAAGACTTATGGCCCAACTTTGAAATCTGGGTGATCTCTCTATACATGCTAGGTCATCAGTCCATAGAAAGGTCACCCAGACTGGGTCATCAACCCAAAGAGAGGTCACCTAGACTGGGTCATCAACCCATAGAGAGGTCACCCAGACTTCAAGGTTGGTCCATCTGTCCCTGTAGTGATGACCTGTCAAATGAGCGGTCACCCAGATAAAAACTTTTGGACCCCACTCTCAAATTGGGTGATTGTCGTTTTTATTCAAGGGTTGTAAATTATGTAACATCTATATTCAAGGGTCAAAGGAAATTCAACTGTTGAATCTAGTGCCAATCTTTAATCCTCATTGCTGTTGTAAGAAAGTTGCATACCCTATTGGATTCAGGTAGCTTCCTAGACAAGGTTTGCCTGTTATTAAAAAGCATATTTTTGGTGGAAGTTGAGCAGGTAGTTTACTGACTTTATGATAGAGGCATGCTTATTTGAAATGCCTAGATTTTAACTGTATAATTTTGGGCTGTATAGAAGAATGAAGATGCCTAACACCTATTCATGTATTTTGAGAGGCCCTTAATTACCTTCTGTGGCTAATTGCTGGTCAGTTTTAGTGACAGCAAGGGCATGAAAATGGCAAACTTCAGAACAAGCAAATATTCAACTAAGGATACCTCTAATGTAATGGGTATTATGGAGATTTGCATTTTTTAGCACTTCTCTGACTGCTGCACTACTTTATGTTTATTTATTTTTTTTTTTTTTTACAAAACAGTCAAATTAAAAAGAAAATTAGCAGACTAAATATCAGCTAATACTCCATTACTGCAAAATCTACAGAAGATGAAAACCCAAATATAAAACCTAAACATAAATATCCTATCAAAACCTTCATTCATGTTAAAATTGACCCTATTAGACTATGTATGCAATACTGACCCATTATCTAAGACAAAAGATGAAAGTATTATTGGGAGCCAATGTGCCAACATAGATACCTTAGATGTTACCTGCAGATGTTGAGTGTGTGCAATTAAGTATAGCAGATGAACTGCCCTTTCAGACTTGAATGAAAATTGAACCAACCATGCCTAAGACCATGACTTATGTCAAGTTTGGATGTGAAGACCCTAGCTCAAATGGGGCAAGAGAGAGGAGACTTTCAGTGCTGAAGAAAATTGAGCTTCTTGTTTAATTCAGTATAACTTATGTTTAGATTGATGGTTCTTAATGAAAGCTAGATCAAAGATGCCTAAAATCATTACTCAAATCAAACTCTGAGATCAAGGACCCTAGCTCAAAGAGATTGAGGGAATTTGGAGTGTTGAAAAAAGTTTAATTTTGCAGTTTTCAATGAAAGTCAGATCAAATTCCAAACTCTTCATCTCTTGAGATGAAGACTCTAGGCTAAATAGTATGAGGGGGAGTCAGATTGAAGTGTTCAAAAAGTTGATTTTTTTCGTTTTGTTTGTATAGTATATGAGTGTAGTGACAGATTTGAATCAAAGATGGACAAAAAATGCCAAAAATCATGAATCACATCAAGTGTTGAGATGAAGATCCTAGGTCAAATAGGAAAGGAAAATAGGGTTTGAAGTTTAGAAAAAAAAAGAATTTTCATTTGACTGTGAACCAGTGAATCAATTGTCAAGTTTATATGGAAATTGAAACAAAGATGCCTGATACCATTACTGATATTAACTTCTGATCTAAAGACCTTAAGTAAAATAGGGCCAAACCGAGTTCTTCAGTTTATTAGCATAACTTATGAAAGAGGTATTAAATTTAAATAAAAGTTGAAAAACTACTCATAGCAAAATACCACTGCATTTGATCCTACTAAATTTTTTCAGACTTGTTTTATCAGAAATATTATTTGTGGAGACTTAGAGATATAGCCTTTGTTGTTAATTGCAGACACTCATGACACGCCATCTACTCCTCCAAGAAAAAAAGATCGCAAAAGGGTCTACAACCCTAAATGGGAGCAGGAACCTGATTTCAAAGGATGGCTACAGCCTTTGTCTGGGAACAACACAAAAGCCTGCTGCAAAATCTGCAATGGAGCAGTACTCCGAGCTCACAAGTCTGATTTGCATCAGCATTACAATTCAGCCAAACATAAGAAGAACTCTCAAGCCATGAGGATTCAGGAACCTGTTATAAGCCATGGTAAGTTGGAAATGTGTTAGCACCTTAACAGTGCACAAAAGGGATATCTCAGCTACAGTGCTTTGACAGAAAGATCGCTGGAAAGCTTTTCTTTCCTGACCTAATCCTGACTCTCAAGAGCCTGATAAGGGCCCTTGCCAAGAAGAGCCAAAAGACCACAGCAAAAGTATCATAGCTGACACATCCATTTAATGTTTGCTTAAACAATTTTTTTCAGTCAGCTTGAGCTCAAGGAGTATTTATTTGTTTGTGTAAAAAAATTTTTGGTGTTGGGTTCTGACTAGTTAAGATATAATACAAGAATAACTCGCCTCCTTTTTTACAAAACTGGATGGAACTTGCTTTACCAGGTTACAAATTATTTTTGTAAATTGTAAATATTGCTGTATTTGTGAACCTTCAATACACTGAACAAGCACCGTAGAGAATTAAAAAAAATCAGTGCTTATCCTCTTTAGGCTGATTCTCTATTACACTCTATTCTTCTGAGTTAATACAGGTTTCATGAAATTATGTTTCAATTTCAATCCTCCCTTTTGATGCTTTTATAGTATATGTACAAGGAGATAGAGTGTAAGGAGGCAAAGGCCAGAAGGCCGAAAAGATTTATATAGCCTCAATCTTCATTACATATTCAGGGCCTCACTACATGCAGAACTAGTAGCCTAGACTGTGGTTTGTCAGCTCAAACGATTGAAGTAAAAAAAAATATCACAAACTGGATGTTATAATATCAAAGCTTTTTATTCAAAGTCGATACCTGAGAATATGAGGCTTTCCTCAACCTCAGCCTGTAGGGCGTCTTTACCCTTGCGTTAGATGCTTATCCAAAGCTTGCACAAAAAGTCAGTTTAGTCTTCTTCCAAATTATTTCTCACTTTTAAAAGTGAGTAACTGTTGAAAGCAGTGCAGGAATTATTTGACACTTTGCAGATTAACCTGCCGAATTAAAACCCCATTCTTTTCTTAGGAATTACTCAGCTCGATGTCAAAGCACGAAAAGCAGAACTGATTTTGGCAGCACATGTCGCATGTCATTCATCGATTATGACTATTGACCACCTATCCACCATTATCAAGAGTGCTTTTCCTGGACCAGTTTCCGAGGCAACGAAATTGAAGAGAACAAAATGTTCAGCCCTTATCAAGAATGTTCTTGGACCAGAAAGTCTCCAAGAGATTGTTGCTGATGTTGGTGACAGCAGATATTCCCTTATTCTGGACGAATCGACCGACGTTGCCACCATGAAATTCATGTGTATTTGTGTGAGATACTATAGCCCCAAGATGAAGAAAGTTCTTTGTGCTACTTTGGGCATGGTTGAAGTACCTTCGACCACTTCTGTGATTTTACATCAAGAACTGAAAGACTTCTTAGCTTTATGTGGTATCCCCCTAAAAAATCTGATAGGTATTGGGACAGATGGAGCGAACAACATGTGTGGTGGGAACCATTCGCTGTTCACGTTATTACGAGATGACGGGTTGCCTCAACTCCAACTCTTCAAATGTGTATGTCACTCCCTACATTTATGTGCTTCCGAGGCTGTTGGAGAGCTTCCAAGCAATTTGGAGTTCATGCTCTCAGAGACTTACAAGTGGTTTAACGTTAGTCCTTTACGAAGAGAGGCATATCAGCAAATGTTCCAGCTCATAAACGATGGGAATACCCCGTTGAAAATGATTGCTCCTTCCAATACCCGTTGGCTGTCTCGATATAGAGCAGTCGTTCGGATACTCGAGCAGTATTCTGAGCTGTCAGCGCACTTTCGATTAGCGAAGGAAAAGGAACGTTGCTACACTGCCCGAATGCTCCATGATATGTACCTCGATGAACGAAATAAGGCATATATTGTTTTCTTGAAGCCATTATTGGCCGAATTTCAGAGAGTTAACCTCCTTTTCCAACACACTAACGCAGATCACTTTCGTTTATTTCAAGAGCTAAAAGAGTTTGTATTAAGTCTTCTGCAGAGAATATTGCACACGTCTGCAGTGTCATTAACAGTGAATATGGACTTCGAAATTTATTACCTTCCTACAGCCCAGGTTGACTACGGATACGAGTTCAATTTGGAGCTTGAAAGATCTAAGCTGACCAGTCATCAAAAGGAAGAAGTAAAGCTGCGTTGCCTCAAATTTCTCAAGACAGCTGCTAGAGCAGTTTTAAAGCGCTTGCCCCCAGCTCTTGATTCTCTGCTGAAACTGAAAGTGCTTTCTCCGACCATTTGTTTGTCGCAGTTGCGTCCTCGATTTAGTGATTTGCCTTTGGATGTTATTCCAGTGCTGAATATTAGTGAGTTAGAGAGTCAGTGGAGAAGACTCTTGGTAGTTGACTGGGCATCAGCTTGTGGCGGAGAAATTCCAAGTGACTCTTGTGAATTCTGGGTCAAGGTCCTGCACCATCTTGATCCAGCTGGTGTTCCTCCATGTCGTGACTTAGCGAGGTGGGCATTGACCCTCCTCAGCCTGCCAATAAGCAATGCTGTAGTTGAGAGGTCATTTTCTATGATGAATATTGTGAAGAACAAACTTCGGAATCGAATGTTGTTGCCTATGCTGAACTCAATAGTAGTCTTTCGGGTGTGGTTGTCAGTGTGTGGTATTTGCTGTTCCCAGTTTGAGCCTACTAAAAAAATGTTGCAGTTCAACAGTGAAATCTATAGGCTTGGGGGTTCCACTGCAACCACAGATATGAATTTTAACAATGATCTTGATGACATACTGGTTTTACTATAGAATTGCAGAACTGGCTCTATTTTCGTTTTCTTTTCATCTGATGCTGTTTTTCTCTTGGTGTTCTTTTCTAACTTCTTGAGTTGTAGATATACACTTAAAAAAAAAAAATTGATTTCCAACAAGAAAATGCGTTGAACTTTCAATTGCTTAAAAAAAAAATTATAATTGAATTTTCAGCAAAGGTGTAAAATCGAAAAAGTGAATGTGATCTTCAAGGATTTGTTTAACTTTCCAACAAAAAACGTTTAAAGTCCAGCGAAAAGTTTATATTTCATGTTCTCTAGACTTTCCAATACCCAATTTTTCAAAGTCCAACCAATTAGTTTGGAATTCCAATGAAAGAATTTTATATTTTACACTCTGCTGACTTTCCAAAAAAAAATTGAAAATCCAACGAAAAAGCTTAATATTCTACATTTTCCTGTTTATTCTAGCAAATAATGTTGAAAAAAGATACGAAATTATTTTTTAATAAGAGTTTTTTTTTTCAATTTGCACCTCAAGGTACGAATAGGAATTGAATAAGAAACCATCGGTTTAAAAAAAAAGAAAAACGAATGTTGGAATTCTTCAGATTCTGCGAAATTAATATAAAAATGAGCCCCTTCAGTGGAGCCAAAACTAGGAATCTTCGGGTTGAAGCCTGACTGGTAAAAGAAATCGATTGATAAGCTGCATTTAAAAACCAAAATGCTGTATTACAAGATAATCAGCCTTTGATATGCATATTTTCCTAAGGTGATGACGCTGAAATTTTAGCTTGCAGTTAGCTTTTTTAAATCAAAAGTTCCTCGTGTTCGTTCAATATATTGGTATTTCAGCTGTTGTAGCATTTTTTTTGTCAAAAGCTGTACATAGTATCTCATTTCTCAAAAATTATTTTTAATTTTTCTTACTTGAGGTACTAAGAGAATGTACCAAAAGTATTGAGAGTTTTCAATCATTGCGTTTATTCTCTTGAAGCTTTTTTCCTTTATATTACAAAATTTCAAGCTTCAATTATTTTCTTTTTTGCATTTTACCATTCTATCCAAAGAAGTAATTAAGCCTGTGTATTTCTTGTCGTGATAGTTTGGCCAAAATTCTGTTTTGTTCACAAAAATTATTTTGCTTATTGAAGAGATCTTATTGTGTTTTCTGTTACTTGTGAATTTTTTTTTGTTGTATTACGAAGTCAATACATTAAGAAATAGCTGAGAACCGCGTCCATTAAAACTAGGTGACGAGAAAAAAAAGGTTTTCAGTTAAAAGTCTTAACATCCGAAACAATCATAAAAGTTCAAAATATATAGCTGCCACGTAGCTGAAGGTAATTTTTAGATTAAATAATCTTGCTTCAAAATAGGTTTCTAAAGAGATAAACATAAAGAAAATATAATATTTTGTTACAAATTAAAAAAAATATCACTTATTAGGGCAGTAGGGCATGGGAAAGTGGCTTTATTTGTATATGGCTATAGCTTTCGGAAGGGCATGGAGAGGCGGCAACTCTGTTGAAAGGTGTAAATTCGGAGGGAAAACTGAAACTGTAAGGAATAAAAACATATTAGGATTCGCCTCGAGGGCTCGGCTGGGAAATGGCCCCTTTGTCTTTTTTATCTAGCTTTCATCTAAAATAGCAGCAGTCACAATTAAATGGTCCAACTTTGATCCTAGGTCTGAACACATAATCTTTGATTCCAAAAGTCTCGAGTTTGAAAATTCTATGGACGAATTTGTTTCCAAGTAAACAGTTTTACTTTCGCACCATAAGTTTGTCAATCCAAAGGCTTAGCGTCAGAAAAAAAACATGAGTTCAAAATATTTAGCTGCCATACAGCTTAAAAAAGAAACGAAAGATTAACTCGATATTAGGAGAGACCAGAGCTATGGGCTGCCATACAGCTTAAGGTATTTCTTTTATATTTCAAACTTAAAAGCAGAAAAAAATGTCAAGTATTCCCGCCTGCCGGGTAGGTTTATTCTTCTTCCCTGCAAATGTTGAGGGGAGATCAACAAAATTGAGACTCTTCCAGAAGTTTAAAGAAAAAACGATGAGAATAGCTTTGGACTGAAAATTCAGTATTAATTCTGCATCTAGATATAGCATTCTTCGTGAAACAAGCTTTCGTACGCGCTCACTATAAAGTGGAATCTCAAAAGTGGATTATTTCGGTAAAATTTTCCGGGGCTTGTTTCGGGCTTGTTTTGAAATGTTTTGGGGCTTGTTCGGGCTTGTTTTGAAAACCCCTGGGCGTTTTTCTGTGTTGAGAATCTGGCAACAGTGAGTGACGCCCTCTTCTTTATACGAAACAGTTTATAAATTCAAAATTATTCTTAGCAAGTAAGAAATTATTCTAAAAATACCATATTTTGAATCTAAGAGAAACTTTGGCTAATCTTTGTTACTTGCCCAAGATAAAAATCGGCAACAGCTACTTTCCAGAGGGTACACTTGTCTAGCCTATTTGATGCATTTTCCAAGTCGTCTATTGTATTAGCTACTTCCCAAAATAAAAAACCGTACTGTACCTAGGCCTAGTGTAATTCTTACTTTAAATTATGCAACCTGCTCTAGGCTATTAATCAGACTAAGTCTTGGCAAGCCTATGCTATTCTAATAAGTAGTGATTAGGCTGCTTCTTTAATTGAGAATGCCACCTTTATAATAATATAGGTCCGTATCATTAAGAGCTATAGCTTATAGCCTACTATTAGGGGAATAAAGGTGCATTGTCAGTGTAGCAAACATTATAGTTAGAAAGGGTATTGATCTGAGAATTGAATGATGCTACTCTCTTTTGTTCTAGTTTTGTCTTCAGAAAAGCTGTTGTTCTCTAGTTTGTTTTTGAAGTCTTCTTAAGCCTAGCTTACAATTTAGCCTGGGTCTTGGTTATTTTTTTCTGCTTGAAAATAACTATTAGCCTAACTTTTCTGACCTACCTTTTCAGTTATAGCCAAATAACCTTAGTACAGCTGTAATAATGTTTTATGTAAACCACAACATTACTTATCTTTGCACAATGCAACATAGCCTATATGCTGATGAGTTATATGTAGCCTACTGCATACTGTGCAGTAACAGGTTAATGTATTCTAATGGTAAAATTCTAGTTTAGCTACTTTTTGTTGTCTTGAAAAGGGGTCAGGTTAGGAAAATGAAACTTTAAAGGATGAGTCTACTGACTAAAGAGGTTTCAAATATCTGCAAATACAATCCTAAATTTAGAAAAATACTCATTGATTTGGCTTAAAATTCTACTCAAATAAGAGGAATTGCATTTTTCAGAACTAAAACCAGAGAAAAAGTAACTGATAATTGAAAATTAAGGTGTTTCTTTTGTTAAAATTCAATAGCTAAAGACCTGTCAAGTAGGCAAATTTCTAAGACTTAGAAATCTAAACAAGGTTAACATGAAAGCTTGGCAACACCTTCCCAGAGTATGCTTTGGCCCTGTATGTTTTGTTTTGGCCTGGATTAAGGATGATTTTCAAAAATTTCACTGAAATACACAATGTTTAGTATATGGGGGAGGGCTGCTACTCTGTAAATGATAGTTAGTAGCTGGAGATTAAAGTGGAATTTAGAGGAGTAACAGAGGCTCACAATCTTGAAATTTGATGGTTAAGATGCATGATTAGAAGAGACCTAGTGTGATGCAAAGGAGATCCCATGGAGAGGCGCAAATATAATGTGTAAACATCAGGTTGAATCATTGTGCTTCCAAGGACTTAGTCTAAGGCCCAACCTTAAGGTCCTGAATGATACTGAATATTTTACTGAATTGTTGTAACATACATCTGGTATTCAGGATCTTATGTGCATAACAAACTAGTGACAGGTTAAAAGATACCAGCATTAAGGAAGAAGGACATTGGTGCTAAGTCTCCAGGATATAGTTATCAATGACAACAGGCAAAGAAACTACACCTTCCCCTGGATTCTTAATATGTCCTGAGTTTTCTCTGTGGCATCTGAGAAATATATTATTTCTATAAGCAGTACTTGGCAAGTGAATTGCTGAGAATGCATTTTCTTAAGCATATAAATGATAAATAATAGCTCAAGCCATGGATATAAGCTTAAAGCATTAGAGAATATATAAGTGAATCAAAAGTGTATCTTATATAGAGAACAGCAAGAACAAGACTTTCTCTTGCTGAGTCAGTGTCAACAAGAGCAAGAAGTTGCTGCATCAAGATTATTGTAAGAGCCAGTTCTTTGTTTGAAGCTAAAGGGGGAAGGGGGTATAACAAGTTGCTTCTACTTTTCCATCAAAGAGAAGCTGCAACTGTGCTACAGTCCAATGGAGGTATACTGGGGCTCTACCTTTCCTCTCTTGGGGATTGCATTAAGGTCACAAACACAGGAATGTGAAGGGGTTTAGAGCATTGATGATCATCTACATGAACAGTTTAACATGTTGAGTTAAAAGGGAACTTCTATTGTTTAGATTCGTAGTTATCACAAAATCAGTATTGCTGGAAGGCTCCAATTTTAATTGTGGTTTTTTTTTTCAATTTCTTAAGCTGCCATAGTCTAATGTTTTTTTAGAGAAGAAGGTAAGAAGTAGTCCAAGTCACTGGTGTAGTATTTGTGTTGGATTGAATGAAGTCTATTTATTCAAAACCCAAGCACCTATAATAAATAACAACAATAAGCTGGGGGTAAATAAACAATGCACATACTAAGCAATTTGTAAGCAAGCATTACTACATCTTCCTTCTTCTTTCAAAGATATTGCTTGCAAGGTCACGTTGGGGGCTTTACAACATGTCTGCTTCTAGTGCGTTATGGTGTGAGGTTGGTAGTCACTGGCCGCAAGTATATGGCACCCCTGACAGGTGATGTGTCTACCGTGATATGCCCTACTGAGGTAGGCTCAGCTGAGGTAGGCTTTGCTGATGTAAGTTCCACCTTACATCTGGGTTTGCTGATGTAAGTTCCGACAATCCGGTGACTGTTGAAGGGGGTGGTAGAGCTGGGGTTTTCTCACTTTCACTGGTGATGTTTTCTGTTATCTGCTCACTTTCAATGTGGGGTGTTTGGGGGATCAATGGCACTGTGGCTGGCCATGCCAGTAATGTATGGGTGGCAGTGTAGGGCTGGTTGTCTGGATATGTGAATCCTGGTCCTTCTTAGTCTTGAGCCATCAGTTGTTTTGATAATGTAGGACTGCGGGTTGCTATGGTGTGCGGTTATCTTTCCCTTGGTCCATGTGTCATTTGATTTTCATTGGACAAAAACAGTGTCTCCAACCTCAAGTTTGGGGAGGGGCTTTGCAGATTTGTCATGATGGGATTTCTGGCGTCTCTGCATGACGTTTCGACTATGGAGGAAGTCCGACTTGGTGACGACCTTTGGTTTCAGGTGTTGGTACGTAGAGGGTAGGGAGGATCTAAGGTGTCGACTCTGTAGTAGCTATATGGGTGAGGAGAAGTTGTCTACCGGACTGTTATGGTACTTTAGGAGAGCTATGTATGGGTTGTTACCGTTATCCTTTGATTTTGACAGGATTCTTTTACATGTTTGCACAGTTTTCTCAACAAGTCAATTTACCTTGGGATATATTGGGCTTGAGGTCTTGAGTTCAATTCCCCAAGTTTGAGCAAATTAGTTTAATTCATGTGAGAAGAGTTGAGTGCCATTGTTGGATGTCATCTGCTGTGGTATCCTGAAGCATGCAAAGTGAGTCTTAAGTTTGCCAATGATTGTTGCTGATGTTTGGTTCTGAAGTCAATCAAATTCGAAATAACAGCTGTAGTAGTCAACCGTGATAAGGAATTGGGCTTTTTCCCATCTGAATAAGTCTACTGCTACATGTTGCCATGGTAGTGATGGTATTTCTGTGTTGCTGGTTCTCTCTGGTTGTTCAGGGCATGGCAGGCACATGTTTTGCATTGTCCAACAAAGGATTCAATGTCGGTGTTCATGCCTGGCCAGTATACCAGCCTCCTTGCGCGTTGCTTTGTTTTTTCAATGCTGAGATGTGCTGCGTGTAGCTGGATAAGAGTTTCTTGTCTGAGGACCTGGGGTGTGATGATTCTCTGGCCTCTGAAAACTATTTCGTCAACTTCTGCCAGCTCACTTCTTATGTTCCAGAATGGTAATGCTTCAACGGGACATGTTTTTCGAGTCGATGGCCAACCATGCTGTATGACAGACTGAAGAGTGCTGAGTTGTTTGTCATGTTTGGTCAGTTGACGGATTTTCCTGAGTTTGCTGTCGTTTACGGGCAGTGTCTTCATTACCAAGTGAACATAAGCTTTGATGTCTCTATGCATCTGGCAGTTGGTGTCTGGGAGGTGTAGTTGCAAGAGCACGTCAGCTACAGGTATGTCGGGACCTGGGCTGTAGATGACTTCCAAGTCAAATGGCAGAGTTTGGATCATCATTCTCTGCAGCCGTGTTAGCGCTTGGTGTAGAGGTTTTGACAGGATGGTTTCCAGTGGTCTATGGCTGGTGGTGACTGTTACCTTCCGCCCATAGATGTAATTATGGAAATGTTTCAATCTGTACACAATTGCGTACATTTCTTTTTCGAGTTACGAGTAGTTTTGTTCAGTCTTGCTGAGAGCTCTAGATGCATAGCCACAAATGTTTCCATTGGTTGAGATCTCTGCCCCTAGTCCGTGCTTTGATGTGTTAACTTTCAAGTCGACTGTGCGGCTGCTGTGCTCAAAGAAGGCTAGATTGTCAGTGATTGACCGCTTGATAGTGCTGAAGCATTCTTTGTGATGTGGTTTCCACTCGAACTGTACTTCTTGTATGAGGTCTCGTAAGGTCTTGTTTCTGGATGAGAGACTGGGGATGTATCAGGATAGGAAGTTGAGCATGCCCAGAAGGGTTTTGAGTTCTTCCTTGGTTGTTGGACTTTGCATTTTTTCGATGGCGTTGAGTTTTTCAGGGTCTGGTTTGATTCCTTCTTTGCTGATGATGTGACCAAAGTATTTTACTTGTTCCATTCCGAATGTGCATTTTTCCCGATTGAATCTCACTCCTTTCTCCCTGGCGCGTTTAAGGACTGCACGGAGCCTATTGTCGTGCTCTTCTTGACTTTTTCCATATACGAGGATGTCATTGATGAGGATGCGGATGCCTTCCAACCCTTTGAATATCTCGTCCATTTGACGCTGGAATTCATCCTGTGCTGACACAAGACCGAATGGGTATCTTTTCCATCTGTATCTTCCGAAGACGGTGCTAAACATTGTGTAGGATGATGACCGTTCGGTTAGCAGCAGTATCCAGTAGTTCGACCGGACATCAAGCTTGCTTACAGTTGATATGCAGTGTAAGTCCTCTGTTGTGTCTTCGAACGTGGGGATTGGGTAATGAGGTCGTCGGATTGCTTTGTTTAGATCAACAGGTCTATACATAGGCGGACGCTCCCGTCCTTCTTTTCGACCATGACCATGGCGTTTACCCAGTCAGTTGGCTCGCTGACTTTTCCAATAATGTTTAGGGCTTCTAGTCTGTCAAACTCGTCCTTAAGTTTCTGTTTCATTGCTAAAGGTACTTTTCTCGCAGGGTAAACCGTAGGGACACAATTTTCTTTTAGGTGAATCTTGCATTTGTTTTCCAGGTTTCCAATTCCTTCAAAAGTGTCCTCGTACTCATTTACCAATTTGGAGTAAGCACTTGTCGTCCTGTTTTCTTTTTGGATGTTTAATATCAGCTTGATCAGCTCCAGATCTTTGCAGGTTTTTAGACCCACGATTGGAGTTGTGTTGGACCTGACAATGTAGAATGCATGTGACTGTGTCTTTCCATCTTTGTATCCGCAGGTCAGGTGACTGATTCCCGCATAGGGGATAGCTGATCCACAGTAGCTTGTCAGTTTGTGGCCGCCTTTTATCAGGCTGGGTTTTATTGGCAATTTATTGCAATACTGGAGTGGTAGCACGTTCACCTGTGCTCCTGTGTCGATTTTGAATTTTATACACATTTGCCCCTCAATGGATAATTCGGCAAATGCTTCATCTTCTCTAGTGTTGTTCTGTATATTGTACAGGAACACTTCGCCTGTGTCGTCTGCTGTTTCAGATATTGCTTCACCGTCCTCCACAGTATGTACAGCTTTCTTTTCTGCACTTCTGCAAACCTTTGCAAAGTGGTTTGGCTTCCTGCATTTTGAGCAAGTCTTCCCTTTTGCTGGGGAAATATGGTTCTGTGAGTATTTTCCCCCGCAGAAGTAGCATTCTGGTTTCTTGGACTTGGGATGTGGCCGACTTTTGCAATGGAATCGATTTCCTGCTTGATTTCTCTGCCTTCGAAGGTTTTCAGCTGTGCTTGGAGTTGTTTCGAATGCTCTACAAATAGTTACTGTTTGGTTCAGGGATAGGGTGTCTCCTACCGAGAGGAGTTTCTCACATATTTTGGGATTGGCCATTCCGCCCACTATCCTGTCTCTTAGCATTTCGTCTTTGTCCGCGTAACCGCATGGTTTCACTAGCATTTTCAAATCGGTAATATATTTGTCTATGCTCTCCTGCTTTTGGTCATGCTTTTGGAAGATGAATTTTGTGAAGTGTGTATCAACGTCTTCTTTTTCAGCCTCAGTGAGGTCAAATGTGCTGAATATTTCCCTCCCTTGTTCGCCTGCCCAGATGAGAAGATATGCGCATCGTTGTTTTGTTGTCTTTCCGGAAAGTGGTCCAATGAACATTAACTTAGCATGGTTTTCAAACTTCGTCCATTCGGATTCTAGATTATCCGAGCTCCAGTTGATTCTAGGCGTTTCTGCATCCATCCCACTTCTGACACCATGTAGTATTTGCGTCGGATTGAATGAAGTCTATTTATTCAAAACCCAAGCACCTATAAAAAATAACAACAATAAACTGGGGGTAAATAAACAATGCGCACACTAAGCAATTTGTAAGCAAGCATTACTGTATCTGGCACATAGATTTCGGAGATAAGGGCCTGGAAAAAAGAATTTGGATTGAAAGTGATTATACCATTTCTTCATCAGGAATATCAGAAGGAGGCACTAAGGGCATGTGGCCATATGTGTTAGGAACAAGCCAGGGAATTAGAGTACAGTCAAACTTGGCTTGTGGGGAAATCTCATGTGCAAGTATTTTTATGTGGAGAGTAATATCTTTAGTTACTTTACTGTTACTCTTAGTATGCAGCTCATTTACAATACTAAATATAACATACAACTATTTTTGGATGATGCTTCTACAAGTTTTCCAGAGAGGAGCTGCTTGCCATATTGATGGGAACTTGCCAACTCCACAGACTCAAAATCTATGCACAAAAGTTGGAAGTGCCAAATCAACCACAATGAAAGTAGTTTTACTGTGAGATCTCCAACTCTAGCAAATAATTTCTGAATCCATTTTCATTCCAATCCTCTTTTCCGAAATTGTTGAATCACACTTTGTCCAGTGAAAAAAACTAACTTCTCCAGACATTTTTCTCTTGGGGTGAACCCTGTTTATGTTCTGTGGAGAACTAATTGCTCTATCATTGCACAGCAGATCTATGCCGCCATGCACCAACCAGAGCATTTTCTGTATCAATCCAGCAAAAACATCAGAATCTCTCAGAAGACAGAAATAATCAGCAGAATACTGTCTCAAAAAGATTTATTTATCAATCCTGGGGTTAGTCCAAGTATCCTCTTCCAAAAGGGGATTGGATTCTAGTAGTATATAGTATATACTACTATACTCCTGTTTCATTTTATTTTCTTCTTTTTTTCCTTCAGCTTGATAAAAAATTCAAGAATTACGAATTCATTCTCATCTTATCTTACTTGACTGATATCTTTGCAGTCCAAATCATCTCAATAAACAGATACAGACATCATCAAAGTGAAAGAAAACCTGAATTCTTTTTAAAAAAGCTATTATTATGGAAACAATGAACAGAAAACGATAACTTCACCAACTTTTTCCTGCTAGGTGACTGCGTAAGTAAGAACTAAGATGTATCTGGGATTGGAGACATATCTGTACTCATGAAACTGAAGTAAGCAATTGCCACCCACTTAGATTAGCTTGCAAGGTCTCTTGATGGATAGTTTTCTAGTTAGTGCACTCACAGAACTGAAGCAAGCAATTGCTATGCCCTTCGATGAGCTTGCAAAGTTTTGACGAATATTTCCGTATGAGAGAGTCATATCCAGCCTAGGTAAAACAACCGCTCATGTTTAGTATTGACAGAGCAAATGTCAATAACATTGTCTCAATGAAATCATTGAATTTCAGCAGAACCAGGTTCAACAGCAGCTCTTAACATTCTGGGTCAATAAATTGTAAAGTACCCTGCTATTGCTGTGAAAGCTCTGGTGTGCCTCACACCGTTTGTTACAACATAGTTGTACGAGCAATCTTCATCGAGGATACTGAAGATAGCCTTAAACGAAGAAAAGGTAGATACTTTGTTGTGAAAATGACAGGAGAGTGGGGCATGCAAAGATAGAGCCGCGCATTCCTGAACTGGTGTCTGAAAGGCAACATCAGGAGAAGCCGCACTGATTTGCAGTATTCATTCTAATATTTTGGGTGAAAATGTTTATTTTGGGTACGTATAAATAAATATATACCTATTTTTTAATTTTTAAATAATAATGTTTTATTTTGCTAATTAAGAAGGTTTTGATGAATGCACATATGAAGCTGATGGGGGTCAGTACCTCCAGAAAGGTTAAGAACCAATCATCTAGAGCTTATTGTTCTTCTTTGTGAGGAGCTCTACTGCATTAAAATTAGACCTTCCAATACCACACAAATCTACTTTTTTTTTTTGCTTTTTTTTTTTTTCGAGGAATTTCTGTGCAATGAAAAAGATGAAGTAAGTCTTCCTTCATTTGTTTTAAACTGTTATATCACGTGATATTTTCTATCTACTTATTATTATTGTTATTTTTTATAGATAGGTATGGCTCAGTGCTTTGAAGTAGAAACGCAGAAGTCAAGCGAAAATGAAGAAGATATGAATGTCACTTTGTACCATTTACAAAAGGTATATTTTATTACCTGGTTCACCGTAAGAACTCAACAAAATAGATTGTCCTAGAAAACCTATCAACTGTGTTTCCATCTGGATAGTCATCGAAACTTTGGAGAGGGCTATTATTTCTATGCGTATGCTTCTTACACCCATCGTAAAATAAAAGTCCTACCTAACTTTTTAGTAGCCGAAAACAGCTGGAAGGCAGTCTAAGACAATTTAGATTTTGAGCAGAAGGATTGAAAGGTCCCAACAGGATATCTGTAATCCGAGAGCACGAAATTATTCAATTAGAACATTTAAGCCAAAGGCAGCATAGATTAATATAAAGAGGACTTCTCGTGCTGGGGTGTTACGAGGCCCATCAACAGTCGCTACCATTTTTTTAGTCCCATTTTTGTACAAACTTTTTTTCTTAATTTTGCATGTTGATCCCCCTGTGACAAGAAAATAGGGATGTAATCCACTTGACTAAGTGGACGATTCCAAAAATTTGTTCAGTCAATTTTGGGGAGTCCGTGTGCCAACTTAAAAGTCTGTTTCTACATCAAGGTTCACTTTTCCAGGACCTTAGTCATTCGGAAAAATTAGCTTTTTTTCAGGCAACATTTCTGGGCATACTAATTTATTTTCTTTTTATTTCTTTTTTTTTGTCTTCTGGGTCCAATGTTCAACAGAAATACGTTTCTAGCTGAACCGAAAAGTAACTTCTTGGCATATGCCCCAATCCTATTTTGTCGTTTGTAAATTAGGTCCACTCGGCTCAGGACCTGACAAACGTAGGTTTTAAGCTGTTGAGAAAAAAATGGCTCTCTTTTTAGCCCCATATTTATTTGAGCCAAGAATTGTTTTAACATTTTTCTTATTTGGGTCCTCTGTCCCAAGGACTTATAAAAATAAGCTTAAACCAATCGAAAAAAATTATTTCTTTTGTCCATTTTCGAAGGACCTGTTTGTTTTGTTTTTTGTTTGTTTTTTTTTAACCCTATTCCGGGCAATTTTTTTTTCTTGTATCTGGAACTGGTTGGTCCAAGGATCTAAGGAAATAGGTTTCAAGCTGATCAGAAAAATGTTTTTTGGGCGCCATTCTTGGAGAGCCTATGACCTGAATCAAGATCATTTTCTGAAAATTTTCTGATGACATGGGGGCTATAGGAGTGTATGGGACAAAAAGGGCACGGGGAACTGATTGCCATCCAATTGCTAGTGTCCCTTTAAAAGGGGACTAGAACTTTCAGTCGAAGGAACCCTGTCCTGAGTGTTCCTGTCCTGAGTTTCATGGATTGTCAGGAGGAAGAAAATGTATAGGAGACACTTTGCCTTTTATGAAAAAATGATGCTTAAAAATAATATAATTATAAATGAATAATCAATTGAAACTGACATCGCTTAAAAAGTACTACAAATTACAAAATGAAATTAAAAAAGAAAAGAAATTATAATAAATAATCGAGTCAAAGTAGAAAGAAAACAGATATTGTCATCAATAATTACACGGCTATTGACCCTTCAAATGTCTTACATGCGAATTTATCCAAGTGCACGATTGGAAAACAAAATGTGTCATTGCTTGAGTCTCAAACACCTTCATTCTGTGATTTTTGGAGATTTTTGTTTTTTCAAATGATTAAACAGAAGGGATACCCTTGAAAAGCTTAGAAACTTTGTTTTAGCTCTCATCAGAAATAGAAACAATTAGATTCACACCTTTGTTTTACGAAAGATTGTGGTTTCTTCAAAATTAGTCTATTTATATTATAATTAAGTCTTGATGCTCCGAATTCTTTGGAATGACAATGTTGATTTATCTCCTTTATGTGTCATTATAAATTAACTAAAACTGTTTCATTTTATTAGGTAATTTATGTAGCTACTATAGACTACGTAGTATAAGAAAAACAGCAAATGACAATGTATTGTCATTTAAATTGAAATATACTGACATTTCTTCGTTAAGGTTTTGATAATTTTTCATTTATGAAAGTAAGAAAGGTGAAAACATTTCAAACGTATCTTGTTTTCAGTAAAGGGCAAATTGTGTTCTGGTCTTGAGAGGGCATAGGGGTTGTCAGCCCTACTCATGTTGATTTTTGCTCGTTTTGAGTTTCATTTATTAATTGATATTGATTTGTGGTAGTTTTACTCTTGGAAGCTCATTTGACTTTATTTTTGCTCATTCTTGGCTTAATGGAGCTCTTTACTTTTCTTTGAAATACTTGTCTCGTGGAAAATGTTTTAAAGTTAATTTCTGTTCGTTTTTTATTGAAATAGTCTTTTTCATGGCAAAAAAAGATTTTATATCTTTTCAATTTTCAAACAGTTCGTGGTAACGAACTGTAGTAACGAGCGACCTGGCTCAATAGTAAACGAAACTCTAAAAAACGGAATTTTGATGCTAAAATATACATCAAAAGAATTGGATTTTCATGCTGATTTTAAATATATAAGTTTCATCCAATTTAGTCTTTGTCATCAAAAGTTACGAGCCTGAGAAAATTTGCCTTATTTTAGAAAATAGGGGAAAGCACCCCCATTAAAAGTCATAGAATCTTAACGAAAATCACACCATCGCATTCGGCGTATCAGAGAACCCTATAGAAAAATTTCCAAGCTCCTATCTACAAAAATGTCGAATTTCGTATTTTTTTTTTACCAGAAGACAAATCACGGGTGCGTGTTTATTTGTTGTTTTTTTTTGTTTTTTTTTCAGGGGTCATCGTATCGGCCAAGTGGTCCTAGGATATCGCAAGAAGGCTCATTCTAACGTAATGAAAAGTTCTAGTGCCCTTTTTAAGTGACCAAAAAAAATCGGAGGGCACCTAGGCCCCCTCCCACGCTCATTTTTTCTCCAAAGTCAACGGATTTTAGAGAAAAAGTCTATGAAATTTTGAGATAGCCATTTTGTTCCGCATAGTCAAAAACCATAACAACTATGTCTTTGGGAATGACTTACTCCCCCACGGTCCCTGGGGGAGTGGCTGCAAGTTACAAACTTCGACCAGTGTTTACATATAATAATGGTTATTGGGAATTGTGCAGAGGTTTTCAGTTTTTTTTGGTTTTGGGGGTGGGGTTGAGGGGAGGGGGCTATGTGGGAGGATCTTTCTTTGGAGAATTATGTCATGGGGGAACAGAAATTCAATTAAAAGGGCGCAGGATTTTCTAAAGTTACTATAAAAAAACAATGAAAAAATAAACATGGAAAAGTTTTTTCAATTGAAAGTAAGGAGTAGCATTGAAACTTAAAACGAACAGAGATTATTACGCATATGAGGGGTTCTAAAAATACTTAAGCATAAAGAGCGAGGTATTTAGGAGGAGATAAATACATCGCTCTTTATGCTATAGTATTTTTAGTAATTTCAACTATTTATTCTACGGCCTTCCTGATTCAGGGGTCATTCTTAAAGAATTGGGACAAAACTTAAGATTTAGTGTAAAGAGCGAGGTATTAACGAGGGTACAAATCCCCTAATATACATAATAAAAATTTAAGAATATAAAAGTTTACGTATATTTTTTTACTAATAAAAAAATTCGTTAAAAATTAAAATTTATAGTTGCCTTTTATGTAACCGAAAAATTACATGGCAACTAGGCCTCCATCCCCATCCCTTATTTCTCAAAATCGTCTGATCAAAACTAAGAGAAAGCCATTTAGCCAAAAAAGGAATTAATATGCAAATTTTGTTTTAATAATTTATGTGTGGAGAGCCAAAATCAAACATGCATTATTTCAAAAACGTTCAGAAATTACATAAAAAAACTAGTTTTTTTAACTGAAAGTAAGGAGCGACATTAAAACTTAAAACGAACAGAAATGACTCCGTATATGAAATGGGTTGTCCCCTCCGCAATCCCTCGCTCTTTACGCTAAAGTTTCACTCTTTGCCACAATTCTGCTTTTTAAAACAATTAAAAGCTTTAGCGTAATTAGCGAGGGATTGCGGAGGGGACAACCCATTTCATATAAGGAGGAATTTCTGTTCGTTTTAAGTTTTAATGTCGCTCCTTACTTTCAGCTAAAAAAATTAGTTTTTTTTATGTAATCCTCTATAAGAATCCATAGTATGGGCTGCTATTTGTATGTTAGAGAAAGTTTTTCAACAATTTTTAATCTTGACACTAACAGTATTTTTTAATTTAATTTTATGGTTTCTTAAGTTGACCTTTTCTATCTATTCTCTTTGACAACCCGGATACACTTACAATCTTAATTTATTTAAATTATAAGAGCAGAAGTAGTAATAGTAGTATCCCAGAAAGTTTCAACCTCAAACCCCCAGTCGTCCTCGACATATTGCTAAGGTGTCTTACTGGCAACCATTTAACACAATGCCTTGTAGTCTATTTTTAAAGCAGCATTTAGTTTTAAAGCATAATGGGCCAATTGCATAATTGTGAAAGGTTGACATACCTAATATCTCTAAACAGATAGCTGCTGGACCGTTCTACTATGCTGAATGGCTATCTCAAAATTTTGACTGAATGAGTTTGTAAAATGAATGGGCTTGAGAGAAGCGCTGCTGGACCTCCAATCTCTTTTTAATCTTAAAAAGGGCACCATACACTCGTGCTGTAATTGGAGTGCGAGGGGGAGGACTTTCCCCTTCAAATATCTAGTAAATACATTTAAAAATAGTAAAAACATGTTAAATATATTTTTTTTTCAATCAAGTGCAAACTCTGTTCTGGTCTTGAGAAGGTATGAGGGTTGTCAGCCCTACTCATGTTAATTTTTGCTGGTTTTTATGGCACTTGGTATTAACCAAGTGACATATAGCGATCGTAAATTCTGTCGGTCTGTCCCGGTTTTGCTACTTTAGGCACTTCCAGGTAAGCTAGGATGATGAAATTTGGCAGGCGTATCAGGGACCGGGACACATTATATTAGAAATAGTCGTTTTCCGACTATTTCTAGGGGGAGAGGGGGGCCGGTTAATTCGGAAAAATAGAAAAAATGGAAGTATTTTTAACTTACGAACGAGTGATGGGATCTTAATGAAGTTTTATGTTTGGAAGGATATCGTGTCTCAGAGCTCTTATTTTAAATCCCGACCAGATCCGGTGACATAGGGGAGAGTTGGAGGGAGGGAACCTAAAATCTTGGAAAGCGCTTAGAGTGGAGGGATCGGGATGAAACTTGGTGGGAAAAATAAGCAGAATCCTATATAAGTGAGTGACATAACCGGAATGGATCTACTCTGTTTGGGGAGTTGGGGGTAATTCTGAAAAATTAGAAAAAAATGAGGTATTTTTAACTTACGAACGGGTGATCGGATCTCAACGAAATTTGGGTAAAATTCTAGTTAATTGACTTCTTGCTATCTCAGAAAGGGTTTAGGTTAGGAAAATGAAACTTTCAGGGGCGAATCTACAGACTAAATTATGTCCCGGGAAGGTATTTTGAAGCAACTACCTCCACTCCTTATCCCTCTAGAGGGCCCTGACCTTTGATGACCTTTAAAAATATGTGTGTTATAAAAGTGAAACCTTGCAAAATAGATCTTCTGTTTAATTGAAGAACAACAAAATTGTTTTCAGCTTCATAACTTTGCTCAATTCCATTTTATAAGGTTTTGAAGATATGCAAATACATTTCCTAAATTTTGAAAAAAAAACATTGATATGGCTCAAAATTCTACTCAAATAACAGAAATTGCATTTTCAGAACTAAAGGCAGAGAAAAAGCATCTAGTAACTGAAAATTAAGGTAAAATGTTGTTTTGTCAAAATTTCAATAGGTATAGACCTGTCATGTAGGCAAATTTCAGGGCCCTCTAGAGGGAGAAGGAGTAGAGGTGGGTACTTTAAAATACCTTTCCGGGACATACTTTAGCCTATAGACCCATTCATAAAAGTTTCATTTTCCTAACCTAAACCCTTTTCGAGATAGCAAGAAGTCAATTAACTAGAATTTTACCCGAAATTTGATATTTAGAAGGATATCGTGTCTCAAGGCTCTTATTTTAAACCCGACCGGATCTGGTGACATTAGGGGGAGTTTTGGGGAGACCTCAAATCTTGGAAAACGCTTCGAGTGGAGACATCGGAATGAAACTTGATGGGAAAAATAAGCAGAAGTCCTAGATACGTGATTGACATAATTGGAACGGATCCGCTCTGTTTGGGGGAATTGGGGTGGGGTTCTTTCTGAACCCCACCTTGGTTAATTCTGAAAAATTAGAAAAAATGGCGTATTTTTAACTTACGAAGGAGTGATCGGATCTTCATGAAACTTCATATTTAGAAGGACCTTATAACTCAGATCTCTTATTTTAAATCCCGCCGGATCCAGCGTCATTGGGGGGGGGGGGCCGGAAATCTCTGAAATACTTAAGGCGGAGAGATCGGAATGAAACTGGGTGGGAAGAATAAAAACAAGTCCAAGATACGTGACTGACATAACCGGACCAGATCCGCTCTCTTGGTGGAGTTGGGGGGTGGGAATAATTCGGAAAAATTAGAAAAAATGAGGTATTTGTAACTTACGAACGGGTGACCAGATCTTAATAAACTTTGATATTTGGAAGGATCTTGTGCTTTAGAGCTCTTATTTTAAATTCCGACCAGATCCTGTGACATTGGAGGGAGTTGGAGGGGAAACTGGAATTCTTGGAAAACGTGAAAATTGGGGTATCTTTATATTACGAATAGGTGATCGGATCTGTGATATATAGAAGAATCTTATGTCTTAGATGCTCCATTTTTGACTCGAATTGGATCTGGGGACATAGGGGGTTGGAGAGGGGAAACAGAAATATTGGAAAATGCTTAGAGTGGAGAGATAGGGATGAAACTTGATGGAAAGATTAAGCACAAGTTTTAGATACGTGATTGACATAATTGGAACGGATCCGTTCTCTTTGGAGGAGCTGGGGGGTGTTAATTTGGAAAAAATTTGAAAAATTGAGGTATTTTTAACTTAAGAACGGGGGACCGGATCTTAATGAAATTTAAATATTTAGAAGAAACTTATGTCTCAGAGCTCTTCTTTCAAATTCTGACCAAATCTGCTGACACTGGGGGGAGTTGGGGGGAACTCGGAAATCTTGGAAAACGCTTAGAGTGGAGGAATCGGGATGAAGCTTGGTGGGTAGAATAAGCAAATGTCGTAGATACGTGATTGACATAGCCTTACTGGATTCGCTCTCTTTGGGGGAGATAGGGAGTGGGGTTCAGTACTTTGGCGAGTTTGGTGCTTCTGGACGTGCTAGGACGATGAAAATTGGTAGACGTGTCAGGGAGCTGCACAAACTGACTTTATAAAGTCATTTTCCCTGATTCGATCATCTGGGGGGGGGGGCTAAAGGGAGAGGAAAAATTAGAAAAAATGAGGTATGTATAACATACGAGTGGGTGATCGGATCTTAATGAATTTTGATATTTAGAAGGACATCGTGACTCAGAGCTCTTCTTTTAAATCCTGACCTGCATTAAACCTCTAATTTTCCTTTTAAGTCAATCGATTGATTCTTAGAATTTTGTTAGAGCTCATACCATATGAGCTCTTGGCTCTTGGCTCTTCTGGCCTCGTCACAAGTGCCATACGAGCTCTTAGATCTTGTTGGGTTTGACTAGGTTGTTTATTGTATAATTTAAATA
The DNA here is from genome assembly GCF_032884065.1 of Artemia franciscana. Lineage (NCBI taxonomy): Eukaryota > Metazoa > Arthropoda > Branchiopoda > Anostraca > Artemiidae > Artemia > Artemia franciscana. The sequence continues at coordinate 22,285,770 of NC_088880.1, read as the reverse complement.
AATAAAATATGTTTAAAATATTTTAACTTTTTAACCTTAATGGATTAGAAATAATTAAAACTCTAAGAAATATATATCAGTATATGTATTCTAAACTGACAATCTAAAGCTTTTCAGTTAAGTGCAAATTATGCTCTGGTCTTGAGAAGGTATGGGGATTCTCAAAGACATAATTTCCAGACCTTTCACCTACACTGAACAAAATGAGAACCTCGAAATTTTGATTAGATGTGCTTTGGTAATTGATGTCCGGGGGGGGGGGGATTGTTGCCCTCCAATCACTTTTAACTAACAAAAGGGCACCAGCCCTTTCAATTTCCAATCGAATTAGCCTTTTTCGAAGTTTCGATGACAGAAAATGGCTATCTCAAAATTTCTATCAGATGCATTACAGGGTAATACGAGATTTTGAGGGGTAGGGGTTATTGATCCTCAGATCACTGTGAATCTTAAAAGGGGCACTAGAGCTTCTTATTATCTATCCAACGAGCCCCCTAAGAAGTTTATACGATCACTTGTGCTATATTATACAATATATGCCCCCAGGACATAACTTACCTTGCCCTGAGAGCTTGGGGGGGGGGCTGTCATACTCATAAGACGTAATTTCCGGTCCTTTCAATTACGTTGAACAAAATGGGTATCTCAAAATTTAGATTGGTTGTGTTTTAGGAAGTGTTGGGAGAGGGAGGGGGGTTTGTTGCCTTCCTTTCAATTTTCAATCGAATGAGCTGATCCTGAAGTTTCTACGACAATAAATGACCATGTGAAAATTTCTATCAGATGTGCTTGGGGAAAATACGAGGTGTGGTGGGGTATCCACCCTTTGATCACTCTGACTCTTAAATTGGGCATTAGGACTTCTAGTTACGAATCCAATGAGCCGCCTCCGAAGTTTTTACGATCACCATTTCTATATGTACCTTATATGAACCCAGGGCATAACTAACAACTCTTGCCCTAATGGCTATGGGAGAGGAAGGGGTTTGCTATCCTCACAGACATAATTTCTGGACCTTTCATTTACGCTGAACACAATGGCTATGTCCAAAATTTTTATTGGATGTGTTTGGGCAAATGGTGGGCGTGGGAGAGGGGCTAGTTGCCACCAATTACTTTCGGTTATTAAAAAGGACACTGGCCATTTTAATTTCCAATCGAATATGCTGAGAAGTTTTTACGACAACAAATGACCATTTCAACATTAAAATCAGATGCATTTCGGGAAAACACTAGGTGTTGGAGGTATCCACCCTCCGATCACTCTGAATCTAAAAAAAAAAATGCTAGAACTTCTGATCACCGATCCAACATGCCCCCTTCAAAGGTTATACGATCACCCTTTCTATATATACCTTATGTGCCCCCAGGTTATAACTTGCAACCCTTGCCCTGAGGGCGGTGGGGGTTTTCATTCTTAAAGACATATTTTCCAGACCTTTCAACTTCATTGCGCCAAATGGCTATCTAAAAAAATTTTCGAATGTGTTTGGGGAAATGGTGGATGTCGGAGGGGGGTTAGGTGCCCTCTAATTACTTCCAGCAATTGAAAAGGGCACTGGCTGTTTCAATTTCCAATTGAATGAGCTTTTTTCGAAGTTTCTTCGAGAACAAATGGCCACACTTTGAATCTTAAAAAGGGTACTAGAACTTCTGATTACCAATCCAATGAACCCCCTCCGAAGTTTATAGGATCATCCATTCTATATATTCCTTCTATACCCCCAGGGAATAGCTTAAAACCCTTGTATTGAGGGCTGTAGGGTTATGTCAACCTCAAAGACATTATTTCCGGACCTTTCAACTACGTTGAACAAAATGGCTATCAAAATTTTGATTGGATGTGTTTGGAGTAATGGTGGTTATGGGAGCGGTTTAGTTGCCCTCCAATCACTTTCGACTATTAAAAAGGGCACTAGCCCTTTCAATTTCCATCAAATGAGCTCTTTTCGAAGTCTCTAAGACAGCAAATGGCCATCTCAAGCTTTCCATCATATGTACTTCATCAAAATACGAGGTGGGGGGGTATCCACCCTCTTATCACTCCGAATCTTAAAAAGACATAATTTTCGGACTTTTCAATTACGTTGACCAAAATGGCTGTCTTGAAATTTTGATTGGATGTGTTTGGGGAAATGGTGGGTGTGGGAGGGGTTTAGTTACCCTCCAATCACTTTTGACTATTAAAAAGGGCACTAGCCCTTTCAGTTTTCAATCGAATGAGCCCTTTTTGAAGTTTCTACGACAACAAACGGGCGTCTCATAATTTCTATTTAATGCATTTCGGGACAATACGAGGTGTGTGGAGGAGGGTGGTGGCGCGTATCCATCCTCTGGTCACTATGAATCTCAAAAATGGCACGAAAACTTCTGATTACCTATCCAATGAGACTCCTTCGAAGTTTATACGATCACCATTTCTGTTTAAACCTTCAATGCCCCCAGGGCATAACTTACAACCCTTTCCCCGAGGGCTCTGGGGGGGGGGTTGTCATCTTTGAAGAAATACTTTCCAGATCTTTCAACTATATAGAACAAAATGGCCATCTCAAAATTTTGATTGAATATGATTGGGGAAATGGATAGGGTTGATTTAAAGCTCAAATCTTGGAAGGGTAACTACCTTCCCGAAAGCCATTACGTTGGTAGACTTCAAGATGAGAATTTGAGAGAAACTTTTCCCGAACATTTGAATACTAAACTGGAGTTTAAAATTTGACAATGTAGAAGATGGATGGAATAATTTTAGGAAAATAATTTGTGAAGTTACTGATGGTGTCTTAGGGAAGAAAGTTAGGAGTGCAGCTATAAATATTTGTGAAAATGCTTTATATCTAATAGAGAGGAGAAGGGGCCTGTAGAATTATCCGAGTGATAGATCACATGAAAATAAGAGGAATGTAAAGAAAGTGAAGAAAGCATTAAAACATGAACTAAGGAGGTTGGAAATGGAGACCATGGATAAAATTGACGAAGATCGGGAAGATGCAGCTAGACCAGTGTCGGGAATTACTTAAGTAAAAAGTACTTAAATAACTACTTAAGTAAATAATCTCAGGACTTGTGCGCTGCTTTAGTAAAAATTCCGGAAGTATTTATTATTTCTAGTTGGAGTAGAAACTAGAAGTACTTGAGTGTGCTCAAGTATTTTTTGACCAGGGTTCAATTTCAGTAACAATTTTATCGGGGATTCACTCACTACGACGCTTTTGAATCGTCTAACAAGTGATTCAACTGTTCTGAAACAGTGCCCAGTAGCTGAAATCAAACAGTTGGTGGTAACTAACTGTAGAAAGGAGCGACCCGACTCAATAGTAATTGAAACTCTAAAAAAATGGAATTTTGATACCAATAATTACATCAAAAGAATTACATTTTTACACCAATTCTAAATATATAAGTTTCATCTAGTTTAGTTTTACCCATCAAAAGTTACGAGTCTGAGAAATTTTGCCTTATTGTAGAAAATAGGGTGAAACACCCCCTAAAAGTCGAAGAATCTTAGCGAAAATTGCACCATTAGAGAACCCTACTGTAGAAGTTTCAAGCTTCTATCTACAAAAATGTGGGATTTTGTATTTTTTCCCAGAAGAGATCACGGATGCGTGTTTATTGGGACGTGTACATGGTTTTTAGGACGTGTACAGACGTTGTCAGGGGACTTTTTCACTTTCAAGGGGGGTCGGGGGAGAGGGTTACGTGAGAGGATCTTTCGATGGAGGAATTTATCATGAGGGATGAAATTTTCCATGAAGGGGGCGCAGGATTTTCAAGCATTATTAAAAAAAAAAGCAATGACAAAATAAATAAAAAAGATTCTTTTCGGTTGAAGTAAGGAGCAGCATTAGAACCTAAAACGAACAGAAATTATCACGTATATAAGGGGACTCGTCTCCTCCACAATACCTCATTCTTTATGCTAAAGTATTTTTAGTAATTTTAGCTTTTTATTCTATGGCCTTTGTTATTCAGGGGTCATTCTTAAAGAATTGGGACCAAATTGATGCTTTAGTGTAAAGAGCAAGGTATTGACGAAGGGGAGAACCCCCTCATATACGTAATAAAAACATACAAATATAGAATTTCGTTGCGTAAGTTAATTCATAAGTTACGTAAATTTATTACTAATATAAACGTTCGTTAAAAAAAAGTTCTAGTTGCCTTTTTAAGTAACCGAAAATTGGAGTGCAACTAGGCCTCTTCCCCCACCCCTTTTTTTTATCAAAATAGTCCGATCAAAACTATGAAAAGGCCATTTAGCCAAAAAAAAAAAATAATATGCGAATTTTGTTTTGACTATTCATGTGTGGAGAGCCAAAATCAAAACATGCATTAATTAAAAAACGTTTACAACTTTAATAAAAAAACAAGTTTTTTAACTGCAAGTAAGGAGTGACATTAAAACTTAAAATGAACAAAAAGTATTCCGTATATGAAAGGGGTTGTCCCCTCCTCAACGCCTCGCTCTTTACACTAAAGTTTTTTATTGTTTTAAAAAGTAGAGTTGTGAGAAAGAGTCAAACTTTGGGGTAAAGAGCGAAGCGTTGAGGAGGGAACAACCCCTTTCACATACGGAGTAAGTTCTGTTCGTTTTAAGTTTTAATGTCGCTCCTTACTTGCAGTTAAAAAATTTGTTTTTTTAGTTAATTTTAAACCCGAAAAGCATGGAGTATGTTGAATTGTCTTTTGTTTTGAATGGACGTTGTTTTAGACTAACAGAATAATAGATGCAGATAGGGCCATTTCAGCTGCGAAATACAGAAGACTTTGATTCGTGAGCTTAGACTGAAAGACTATATATTCTACACTGTAAATATTTGGTTAACAAAAGTTATTTGGGAATGCCTGCCCATTTGCTTGACGAAGATCTTTGGTGTAAGTTTTTGTTCTTGCATATTTACTTTTAAAGGCTCATATACTTACGGTAAAATCACTGAGCAACTTAATTGTGTCTTTGCGAGACATAAAATTGCAGGTAAAAGAAAAATATGGAAGAATTAACTGGCAATACCTTAAACCACAGAAAACATTTAGAGAATTTCTGACAACCTCCGGTAATGAGGGTCAAGTAAGTGGCAATGAGGATGAAGATTGTGCAGGTCAAAATGGCTTAGTCTTGTTTTCAAATGTTGGAGAGATTCTTAATGATCGGAGTCACCAAGAGTGCTTTAAGTAGTTCCCACTTCCTGTCAACTTCAAATGTGTCAGCCATACGCTCAATTTGGTTGCATCCACAGATGTTGATAATGCCTCGAATGGTGTTGCATATAAGCAGCACTATTATGCCGCTTTTGCCAAGTGTACTGCTCTCTGGGACACAGTTAACAAGAGCTCAAAAGCCGCAGATGCTGTCAAAGAGGCATGCGACAGACAGCTCATTAGGCCTGTGGCAGCCCGGTGGAATTCAAAATATGACATTGTCAAACGTTTGATGGGTTTTCAGCAAAAATAGAAGCCTCATGATGTTAATGATGTTTTGGAGAAAACTAGGCTTGGTTTTCGTGATTTAGATTTTCTAAAGAATACATGGAAGACATAGATCCATTAACGTTTGCTCTGGATTTCCTTCAAGAGGAAGAAAAGTCCTGCTTTGGTTAAGTTTACGCTACAATTGCATCTTTTGCAAAGAAACATTAAAGTTAAAAGATTTAGTGAAGTTTTGCCAGCCACTAATATATGTTCTTTTTGTGGGTCTGGAGGAAAGATTTTCTGCTATTCTGGACGAGAGGCTTTTTCATGCCAAAGATTTTGTTGTTGCCGCTTAAAATCGTCTTTATTTCAAACTTAAGTGGTTTCCTAGCGAGAGCAGGGATGTAGCTGCTGAAATCTTTTTAGAAAAAGCAAGAAAGCTTGAAGCTCCCAAAGCTGTTAACGAGGCTGACAGAACCGACAGGCCTAGCTGCTGTTCTGATTATGAACACTTTCACAATGGTGACAAAGAAACTACTTCAAACAATTCAGAGGATCGTGAACGCAATGAAATTAGCGCGAATGTGGAGGTTTTTTTCATATGGGGCTGATAGGTGAAAAGAACTAACCTATCTAAATTACTACCCAAGAGCAAGGGAAGTCTTCGGAAAATTTAATTGCATAATACCTTCGTCTGCTCACGTGGAGCGACTGTTTTCGGCTGATGCTTTGAGATGCAATGCTTTGAGATGTAATGGTTGAAAAGCTACTGTCCTTTAAGACAGAAAGCAAGAAATCCAATTGAATTGTTGTGTAACTCTAAGTGATACGCGTTTCATATTCTTTTGACTATCCAGCATTCTGATATTTTAAATGGATTGTATATCCATTATCTAAGAGTTCCTGTATCGGTAATTGAAGCAGAAAACTATTTTTGTTGTGCTTGGAACCTTTTCGATAGTTCAGAATCAGATATCTGAGGACACACATTTTACTTATGAAAACTAGCATATCGCATAATCACAGTCTTATTTGTTATAGTCTATATTTGCTATATATTGTTAGAGTTCTTCTAACAAAGCCTTTCCGGTAGTCAACTCCGTGAGATAACTGCAAGTGGCATTCCATCCTATTTCCCTGCTTGTTTGGTCTTCGTCAGTACTTACCAGGAAACGGAGTAGATATTACGGTGGTAGATAGATAGATAGATTATTTTCCATTTAACAGTAAAATCATTACATAACAATCTACAAATCCCCACAAAGGCTTTATGACCTATAGAAGGGGGATTATGAAAATATCACATAAACATTTAAACTCTTAACATTTAAACATAAAAATTTAACCATAATCATTTAAGCTCTTAACATGTGATGCATCCTAGATGAAAGTGTGATCAAAATGACTGAACTTTTAGAGGTTTGGCAAGTTCGGGGTGCTAGACGAGATTTGAAAAATAATGTTAAGAAGACTAAGTCGCTAAGGCTAGGAACAAATAAAGATAAAAAGGTGACGTTGGCTGACAAAAAGATCGATCATGTGGACAGCTTCATCCACCCTGGTAGCATTATTAGTAAAGACGATGGGTGCCGTGAAGATACAAAAAGAATAGCCAAGGCTTAGGATGTTTATTCACAGTTGAAAAAGTTTGGGAAAATAGGAAGGCAAATCTACGAACCAAGAGTAGAATATTGGAAGATACAGTGGTCAAATATGGTTTTGAATCATTGCACTCCAAAAAAATGCCAAAGATTCTCCTTTTCGGCCAACCGTCTAGGGCTAAATAGAAAGCAGGTCGTCCGTGGTTGTGTGGGTGGAAGTCGTAAATAAGGATTTAAGGGAACTAGGAATTACCTGGGAGGGTGTAAAAAGGGAACCTTTTAATAGGTCGGGATGGAGGAGGAGTTTGCGTAGCTGTGATGGCCTCAGGTGGTTTGGTACTGCGCCGAGTTGTTGTTAGTAGTAGTAGTAGCACTATTAAGTCAAAGAGAGTTTAAGCTAAACTAGCTTAAGAGGGGTTAGTTATTAAAACAGTTGCGTTTTTTCTGAAAATATGATTTTCACTATTTCACGGCATGCTAGCTAGGGATCTATGTACATCATAGCAGACGCCATAAGTTATTTCCACAATAAAAAATACATAGACATCTCTCCCCATCTCACTGTTCTGAGCTTCGATCTTTGCTACCTTCTATGAAGGATCTACCTCTTTTCAGTATTTTGCTATAACCTACTGCCTCCCTATTAAAGGGTATCCTGCTTTGTTCCCATTTTGATTGCCAAAGGAAACAAAAAGAGAAAACCCAGTTGTCAATTTCCAGAACGCTTTTACAACTAGTTCTAAACTATTTTTGGTGTTTCGATTTTAAGAAATATAATTATATAAATATACTGACATATTATCATTTTTTTTCAACTGTTGTCTTAAATTGTTTCAGATTGCACAAGAATTTGTAAGTGAGCCACTTGGGAAGGCCAAGCGGAAAACACACACAGCAATTAGCACAAACAAATGCCTAGTTGACCGAGGGAAAAAGCTGCTGAAGGAATTAGAAACTCTGATGAATCACAGTAAGTTCTATGAGTTTCCTAAATATAAAGATAGACCATTGCATGTTGTGTATCTTTCGCTATAGTGCATAATACATTATAAACATCTAGCTCAAAGAATGCTTAACATTATTTCATATAATGTATACTAAAGTGAGGCCAAGTTGTACTTGGGTACCCATGCACTCTTGATTTAGTAAACCTGCTCTTATTTTGATCTTCAAACGTAAAACTGTTCTTACTGAAGGTGAAAGACCTTGTTTTCGTGCTTTTTTGAAATTATTGAAATTTATACCTTTGGTTTTGAGCACGACTTCACATGCCAAATTCAAAAATTACTCTGTATATGTATATTAATTTAAAAAAAACTGTTTCCACAAGCCAAGCTTTTCAAAGAAAAATAAAGAGCTCCATTAAGCCAAAAATGAGAAGAAATAAATTCAAATAATTTACCAAACGTAAAACTATCACAAATAACCATTAATAAATAAATGAAACTCATAACGAACAGAAATTACAGTAAAAAGCCTATTGAAACTTAAAACGAGCAAAAATTCACACGAGCAGGGCTGACAAACCCACTGCCTCTTCAAGACCAAAACATTACCTGTACTTTACTTTTAAAGTATAAAAAGTGGAAACATAAATTGAAACTTCCAGCGCGTTTTGAAGGGGATGTTGAAGAAAATCAAACTTGCTATACGCATACTGCTACTAATGCTAATACGATTATTGCTGCTATGCAAACTAGGGTATTAATGGGAAGCTTTCAAGGAACATATAGATGGATGTTGAACTACATCAGGAAGAACTATGAGCATGTAGATCGTCAAAAGGGGGACTAAGCAACATCTCAAGAAGGGTTTACATTGTTAAATTGAATTCCAGGGTAAGTTGTGGTGGATTTTGAACTAGTCAGAAGGCACTATATCTATACTATTAATACTTCTTCTACAGTTACTGTAACTAAGGACACTAAGGTGAAACTTTATGTGAAAATTTTAGGAAACGTTCAAGGAGAGCTTCAATTAAACGAATAAATTTTGTGCACGCATGTTTCCAAAAGGGTATATAAACAATATCATAGGCAATGCTGCTCTATCAGTATCATTGAAACTTTTAAAAGAACTCATTCGACGGAAAACTGAAAGCTCTAGTGACTTTTTTAAGAGTCAAAAGTGATTGCGGGATAGGCAGCTCTCCTTCCAAGCCCATTAACTTTCTAAACACATCTAATTAAAATTTTGACACAGCCATTTTGTTCAGCATAGTTGAATGGTCCAGTAACTATGTCTAAGAATATTGGGTATAGCCCCCCCCCCCGTAGCTATGCAATTTGCCCATTATGCTTTAAAACTAAATTTTGCTTTAAAACTAAATCAAAAGGCGCTGTGTATATGCTGACTGCCAATAGGGGATCTGAACAATATCCCAAGAATGACTGAGGATATCAAGTTGAAACTTTCATGGCTGCTACTATTACCACTACTACTACTAACAACACACCCCAGCACCAAGCCGCCTGAGTTCAGCACAGCTACGCAGGCTCCTTCTCCATCCCAATCTATTCAAAGCCTCCCTCTTTGTACCCTCCCAGCAAGTTCTCATTTCCTTTAAATCTTTCTTTATAACATCCTCCCAACCGAACCGTGGACGACCTGTTTTCTGTTTAGCCCTAGACGGTTGGCTCAAAAGTACAATCTCTGGCAATCTGTCATCCTTCATCTGTAGAATGTGTCCTAACCATCTCAACCATTCTCTCATTATAGCCCTAAATAGTGGGATTGGACCACACTTTGTATAGCTTACTGTTTGAAATACAGTCAGTCAGCCAGGTACCCAGAACAATCCGTAGGCAATTTCTCTGGAAAACATCTTGCAAATCTTCATTCACTTTTTGGAGCGCACGTGCTTCAGGACTAAATTTAACCTCTGTCATCAGTGTAATTTCCAAAATTCTAATCTTGGTTTGCAGACTTGTATTTCTATCCTTCCAATTTTTTTTAACGGTGAATAAAAAAAACCTGAGCCTTGGCTATTCTACTTTTAACATCTTCACTGCATCCACCGTGTTTACTAATTATACTACCGAGGTAAGTGAAGCTGTCCACCTGATCAATCTTTTTGTTACCCAATGTTACCTTTCCATCTTCACTTATTCCTAGCCTTAGCCGCTTAGTCTTCTTACCATTAATTTTCAACCTTATTCTACCACCCTGAACTCGCAAAACTTTGAAAAGTTCATTCATTTTACTCGTACTTTCGTCTATGACGCTTAAATCATCGGCATAATCTATGTCCAAGAGAGTTTTTCCTCCATATTCGGTTCTGTGTTCTCCCGTTGCCTTTCCTGCGGTCCTTAAGACAAAGTCAATCAAAATGATCTATTTAAAGGGGGATGGAACACAACTCTGCTTAACTCCTGATGTAATACATAACCAGCTGCTGACCTCATTTCCTACCTTAACCGCAGCAGTGTTATTCTCGTTCATAGCACTTATCAGTTTAATTTATTTACTTCTGCTCTTACAATTTAACTAAATCAAAAGCGCCTTAGTGTGTCCAGGTTGCAAAGATCATAATTATAATTTTTTGGAATAGTATTAAATTTATTTTTCAGGTAAATTTGACGAGGTTTGAACTAAATTAAACAATACCTGTTGTTGTTAAAAATAGCTGAAAAAGTTTCTCCAACATGCAAATAGCAAGTCAAACTTTGTAGAAAAAAACAACAAAATATATAAGATATTGTATTATTTTCCCATGAAAAAGACTATGTCAATAAAAACGAAAGGAAATCAATTAATTTTTTTCAAAAATTGAGTTTTTTAAAGAAAAGTGAAGAGCTTCATAAACCAAAAATGAGCAGAAATGATGACAGATAATCTTCCGAGCGTTGTGGTCTTCCGAACCACCACAAACCACCATAAGTAAATAAATGAAACCAAAAGCGAGCTGAAATTACAATAAATAACCCATTCAAACTCAAAAACGAGCAGAAAAAACACTAGTAGGGCTGACAACAGCCATGCCTTCTCGAGACCAGAACATTATTTGCACTTTACTTAAAACAAAAATACGTTTTTAATGTTTTCACTCTGTTAACTTCAGTAGAGCAAAAATTGCTAGGACCTTAAGGAATAAACATGAGTATATGGAAATTAAACGTACAATTCACCTTCATTTGTTGCGGTTTTTTTTTCAGAACAAGTAAAAATTGAATATTCGAATTAAACTTAAAAACGAACAAAAATCACTGCAAACAAAAGTTTGGCAATCGCTCCCTTCTTCTAACTGTTAAGTTTCTATGTTTACATATACATTTATATTAGCATCTGTTGTATGTTTGTTTGCTTTGATTGTTATTTGATCTTCGTTTCATTTATTCTTTAATAGTAATTTCTGGTGGTTGTGAGTTTGAATTATTGTAGAAATTTATTCCTGCCGTCTTAAGTTTAATATGGCTCTTTAATTTTCTTTGAAAATCTCTTTTTTCGAAAGTTTTTCTCTAAATAATTTTTGCTTAGTTTGATTGCAAAAGTTTCAAGTTTTCCAACATTCCCTAGTTCAACGTCAAAGTTTCATCGAAATATCCAAACATCAAAGTGATGGGTTTTTTTTCAACATCAGAGCTACAAAGTTCAACATCCCTTTCAACATTCCGTGAAAGTAGTCACAATTAGATGTAGTAGCAGTTACAAGCAGTCGTAGTCACGTTGGAAGTTAGAAGCTGTCAGAGTTGGAAGTAGTCACACTTGCAGTCACAACCAGTTTCAGTTGCAGCCTCTATGTAGTATTAGTAGTAGGAGTGGCTTTACAAATTTCAAGTTAATGCTCTTACCCGTTCCTAAAATTTTGCAGATACGTCTTTTTAATAACTCGGTCACAGATAGTTTCTTTTTATTTAGCTCAACTCACCCCTTAGCATTCCCCAAAATTTTGCTTCAATACTTTTAGGCTTTTCGGATACACCGAAGAATCAAACAAGGACACACCCAGGATCAAACCTGGACACATACACAGAGGGCTATGGGGGAATGGCATCCCAGAGGCATAGATACTATACTTTGTGAATATTTCGAGTAAAATGGTTTTTTAATTTCTATGTTAGTTTTAAAGGGAATATCTAAAAGGACAAGAAGGGAAGGGGGGTTGCTCTTCGTTTCTTTTTCAACATTTGTCTCAGTATGCCTTTATATTTGCAACTTAATATCCTTAGCCGTCCCTTAGATATTTCTGTTTTATCCTTTTGACAACCCTTCTGCATACAGTGTGCTTTTATTTTTTTTATTTTTTATCCCCCTCAAAAAAATTTTATAAGGTCTACCTTAATATTCTAAGCCTTTTTGGAGATTTAGGATCAAACATGCTCTCTTTCCCCAAAAGCCAACCTTGTTTATAAACAATGAGCAACTCATATAACTTAGAACACTTGCCCAAGGGGCTGTCCCGTAGAAGTTATCTCATCTCCGGAGGGGTGGGGTGGAGTTGCATCTCCGGAGGTGTAGTTACTAGATTTGCTTACTGTTTTGAACAAAATCACTCTTAGCTCTGCAACATGCCCAGAAATATTCAAGTTAATACCCTCAGTCGCTCCTTAGATATTGGTGATGCGTCGTTCTGAAAGCAAGCACGCACGCACTCCGTCATCCTTCTTGAAAGCCGCGGGGGCTTATGTCGACCCCATAGGCACGGTTGTTTGAGCTTTTGACTATTTTGAGCAATATGTCTTTCAAAATTTCAAAAATTTGTAGGGAGAGTGACTAAAAAAGGGTATGGGAGAGGGCTGGCAACTCTCCATCCACTTTTCAACATCCCCTTCAACATGGTCTGAAAGTTCCAACTTAATACCCTCAGTCATTCTTTTTGTAGCTCCTCCTTTTTAATAAACTTGATGCACATAGTGCATTTAATTTAGTATAACATACCTACATTCTCAACAGTTATGAATGGTGGAGGATTGTTTCCCTCCGATCACTTTTGACTCTTAAAAAGGGGACTAGAACTTTCGGTTTCAAATTAAATGAGCTCCCTCTAAAGTTTATCCGACTACCCCTTCTACTAAAACCTTATATATTAGCAATGAGTCACCTGCATTACTTACTACCCTTGCCCTCGGGCTGTGGGTTTTTAACCCTAAAGATATAGTCATTTGACCTTTGGACTATTTTGAACAAAATGGCTATCTTAAAATTTTGATGGATGCATTTGGGGAAAAGAGGGTGTGGTGTCGTTGCCCTTCGACCACGTTTGACTCTTAAAAAGGGCTATAGAACTTCCGATTTCCAGTCGAATGAGCAACTTCTGAAGTTTATTTGACCACCCCTTCCTAAAACATTGAAGCTTTATGGCTCTTTTCTATAGGCAGTGCTATACCGACGCCTCTGGTAAAGAATAGTTTCACCCTTATTGTATCTCTTTGTATAGTCGATGAGGTTTTTTAATTCATATTATACCCATGTGTTTCTATTTGCTTATTCGATGCAATATCACACACTGCATTTTCAGTTGAATCATCGATTTCTGCAACTGCCAAATAGAGATTCTAATATCCAGTGTATTCACAACGTAACTCTCTTGTTGTTCCAATTGTTTAAGTGTAGGATATACTCTTCTTCCCAAAACAACTTAAAACCGCGAAAAAGCCAATCTCATATATATAAACAAACATTTTAGGTAGAATATTTTGTAATTTAACCTGGGTAGGTATTTTTACTGTCCAAACTTACCATAGCAATAATTGGTACATAGGAATCCTCTAGTATGTGAACAGTTTTTCTCAATGCTGAAGCTACAAACCTTAATTTGAATTATATATCCTCTACTAAATTCTCCTTCGTTGAATCCGAACCAACACGTGCTAACCGCTCTATTGGGTATCATACAATCCTTGAAGGACCAACTATCCGATGTATATATAAACATAGAGGACACGTGTTGAATATTTTTTCACTATTGACTCGGCAAATGTCAAAAATCTTTAATAAAGTCGCAATTTAATCAATTTTGCGATGCTCAACACTTCTTTACTTAGAGGGCTACATGTGGCATAAAGAAGAGAAACAACAGTATTTTCTTGAAAAGTTTTTTTTTCAGAGTTTTGTAGATATTGCAAAACCTCATGAGACAGTGTTTGTTTAGAGAAATGCAGAGAGAGAGAGAGAGATAAAATTATATTTAAAAAGTAGGATGTGGGGTCTTGGTGGGTAATTTAGAGGAAAAATCATTTGTAACACTTTATATTCGTATGATCGTAGCACAAGATATTTTTTTTTCAGGGGACTGGGTCATCAAAAATGATTATGTCATATACTACTTTTCAAAAGATAAATCATTTAAATTAGCCTTGTAATGCAAACTTCTTTTATTGTTTTAGTGATATTTTCAATTCTATGGCATCTATGTTGATTTTTACCTCCCCCCCCTTCTCTTTTGTTTTAAAGATTTTCTCAAATAAAGATAAAATTTTTAACAACAAATAATATTAGAACTTAATGGGTGCAAGAATAAAGTCATAGAATAAGTCAAAATTAGAACCAGTCGAACGATAATTATTCCTTATATGAAAGGCACTGCTCCCGCCTCAACCTCTTGCTCCTTCTGCTAAAGTTTGAATCTTTTTCCCCAGTTCTTTAGATACAAACAACTGTCCCAATGATTGCTAAAACACACGAGCGGTTGAATAGGAATGGGAAGTATTTTTAAAGCTCTATAAAAAGGGGTGGCAGTATTCTACCACATACTGAATAATAAAAGGCATGAAAGCTTACTTTAGAAACAGAGGTACTGAATCTTTTGCTCATATCCATGTTATAATCCATCATAATATAATTCTTTTTAACACAATTTTTTTGCAAGTAACATGCAATCAAGAATGTTGTAACAAGTAAATACCTGTAACAAGCTGTAACAGCTGTAACAAGTAAATGCGGTTAAAGAGGTCCGACAGTCAATGAAGTTGGAGTTCCAGAACCACGAATTGAGAATGCATTCTACTAATGTGCTGGCTAATGGAATCAATTCCTATATAAGGATCTGCTGCATTCCGAAGCCGCAAATTCAGAAAGCACTTCGTTGATGGAAGGTGCACTTATGCAGGCTGATGGAAACAGACTCCATGTAACGATCCGCTCTCATATCTATTTATGCCTATGGGATACGTAGTAGGCTAATGAAATCCAACTTCCATATAAGGTGCTGCTCTATTCCCTGTAATGACCATATTACTACAGAAATTTCATCAACACCATGAGACTATTGATTGGAAAGTTACTATTTATAACATTTTTTTTAGGCTCGTACTGTCAATTGCCAATTGAATCTTGGGACCTTAACTTCGTGGCAGGTAGTTTTCCAATTTTACGAAAAGACCTTATTATTGAAAAAAAGCCGGAAACTATGGTTGATATTTGTGGCGAAGAAGAAAGGTGACTTTTTTCCTATTGTTTGCAGGATAAATGCCCCAAGTGGCGCGTCCCCACCTAGTAGAAAAACTTCTAATTTTTCTAGTAGATGGAAAAAACCTATTATTTGAAAAATAAAGCCCTTTCATTGGTCTTTCGAGCAGAGATCTTGTAATTTATTGTGTATATTGATATTAAGCATTATTTTGAATATTCTAGGCTATTTGAGAGCTAAAAGTTAATTTGCCTTTTTTGGCAATTAATTTCAAAAAATCTTTCCAAAAAAGAAGTTAAAAAAAAATTAAATAGCTACATTAACGAATAGATACGATGAAGTAAAGTCAAATAACATTCCCGACGTAAAACTAACATAAATCATCATCAATAAATAAATCAGACCCAAAACGAACAGAAATTACAATAAACAACCAAGTGAAACTCGAAACGACTAGAAATTACCCACAAAGTAGAGTAGGGCTAACGCCCCCCAATTTTGAGATATATGTTTTTATTTCTCATAATATTAAAAGGAAGAAAAACAAAATCACCATCATAACCAAGATTCATAAAAAAAAAAAATGCTTCTGGATTGACAGTTTTGAAATTCTGGACACTACAGTTAAAAGAGAAGACGTTTGAAATATCTTTTGTTTTCACTAAAATTTAAATTATGTTTTGTCTTTAGAAGGCACGGGAGGCCTTACTCCTCTCTACGGTAGTTTCTGGTTGTTTTGAGTTTGAATGTATTATTTATTGTAATTTCTGTTTGTGTTGAATGTGATTTATTTATTGATGATTATTTATGGTAGTTTTAAGGTGGAAATATTATTCGACTTCATTTCTGCTCATATTTCGATTAATTTAGCTGCTCTATTTTCTTTGAGAAAGTTCTTTTGTGGAAAGGTTTCTTAAGACTAATTTATGTTCGTTTTTAATTGACATAGTCTTTTTCATTGGTTGCGAAAAAAATATTTTAAATATTCCATAGTTGTACTGTAATGCTTTGGGTCGATGGGTACGGGGAAAATATGTAAATATGTGGGCTGAAAATCTGCACAATCTTCGGGATTCTCTAGGGCTGACGAAACTCTAACTCAGTCACATTACAAGTTCGAGTATTGACAAACATAAATCAACTATCCCCTTCCACATGTCCTCACAATTTTAACTTAATATTCTTAGCTGTTCCTGATATATCGCAGATATGCCCCTTGTCTATTCATTTAGTTTGACATACCCAAAAATATACCCTGAAGGTCCAACGTAATATTCTGAGTTTTTCCTGATATAATGTACAATTACCCTTTTTAACAACCTGGATACACATAGTTTATTTTCATTTAGTTTTATATCCCCCACAGCTTTCCCGGAAAGTTTGAACGGAATACCATACTCTATTTTTGAAATATTGCATTCTGTACTATTTTGTAAGACTGGATGCACTTAAATTCTTTTGATTTAGTTAAACAATAGTAGTAGAAGTAGTAATAGCAGTCGCAAGTTGTCACAGTTGCAGTTGCAAGTAGTCATAATTCCTTGTAGCCCCAGTTACAGTTCCAATTAGTCACAGTAGTAGTCGCAATTAGTCGCAGCTGGAAGTAGTCACAGTCACTGCTGCAAGTCTTCACAGTCGCAATTAGTTGTAGTCGCGGTCTTAAGTAGCTACAGACGCAAGTATTTGTTGCATCCCAAGTCGCTTGTAGTTGCAATAGCAGCTCGCAGTCACAAGCAGTTGGAGCCTCAGTCACAAGTAGTTAGAAACGCATGCAGTTACAGCCGCAAATAGTTGTCATCGTAGTAGTTTTAGGTGTGGGAGTAGTAGTAGTAATTTTAGTAGCCGTAGAAACTTCCATTTGATGCCCTCAGCCGTTCCTCAGATATTGCTGATATACCCTTTTGACAAACTGTGTGCATATAATGTGTTCTGATTTTGTTCGATATAGTCCCCAGCATCCCTAAAAGGTTTCATTTTAATTCCTTTAGCTGTTCCACATATATTGCAGATGCGCCCTTTTAGCATTCTTTTTTAATTAAAAATCCCCCCTCAACATGTCCTGAAAGCTTCAACTGAATGTCTTTATCCGTCCTAAGATGTTGCGAATACGCCCTTATGACTAGCTTAGATAAACATAGTTTCTATTGATTCAGCTCAAAATTTTCAATAATATGCCGTTAAGTTTTACCATAACACCTCTAGCTGTTACTGCAAATACACCCTTTTGACAATCTGGATTCCAGTCCTAAGATATCCTATCTATGTCATTTTGACAACCTGGAAGCACTTAAACTGTTATAATTTCGTCATATAGAAGCAGTAGTAATAGTACAAACAGTAACAAAAATGGTAGTAATTTTAGTAACCCTGGAAGTTCTAACTTAATATTTTAAGGCGCTGCTAAAAAATTGCTGACGGTCCTTTTTGATAACCCTGATGTAAATATTGTGTTCGTTTTAGTTCAATATCCCCCTCAAAATACCCTTAAACCTTCACCTTAATACTCTAAGCCTTATTACCCTGCTGATACACCTTTTTAACGATCTGCAAGAACCTAGTGTATTTTAATTTAGCTCGACACTGCCCTAACTTTTCCTTAAAAATTTTTACTATCACTCTTAGCATTAACAATAGTAGCAGTTGTAGTAGCAGAAGTAATAATAGGAGCATAGGGAGTAGTAGTAGTGATAGCAGTAATAGTATCTGTAGTAGTAGTAGTAGCAGTTATGAAGTTGACATGGTGTCATTTTCGTTAGTTCAACATTCCTTGATCTTGCCGTAATAGTTTAAGCTTAATGCTCTTAACCGTTTATTAAATATAGCTGATACGCCCTTTTTATAGGTTGTATGCACATAATGTGTTTTGATTTTGTCTAACATCCCCCTTACAATCCTAGAAAATTTTCACCTGAATACCATCAGCCATAGTAACAGTAGTACTCGTAGCAGCAGCAGAAGTAGTGCTACTACCAGTAGTAGTAATAGTAAGAGTATGTAAATAGTGAGTTTTTAGTAGTTCAACATCCCCTTCATCCTGCCCTGAAAGTTTCAACTTAATACTCTAAGCCGTTCTTGAGAACTTTTGATGGCGGTGTGTATCGGTGTATTTCGATTTAATTTGTTTATTCCTCATCATTCACCTCAACAATTCCTGAAAATTCCTCCATAATAATCATAGTCTTAGTTGTAGAATTAATAGTAGTAGTAGTAAAATAAGTTACAGTAGTATGGATATAATACCTTTTGGTTGATTCTACATCCCCTTCAACATGTACTGAAAGTTTCAGCCTAATACTCTAAGCTTTTCCTAGGATATAGCTGTTACGCCCTTTTGATAACATGTATTGACATAGTCTTCCTAGATTTAATTCAAAATCTTATGAAAGTTTCGCCTTAATATCTATGGGTTCAGTAGTGATAGTGGTATTCGCAGTAGTAGTAGTGCCTTTGGGTTTGTTCAACACCCCCCTTAACATGCCCTGAAAGTTTGATCTTACTACTCCAAGCCAGTGTTTATATTGCTGATAAAATTTTTTGACAGTCTGCATTCAAATGATGTGTTTTTATTTATTTCACGATATTCCTCCAAACATTCCTTGGACGTTCGACCTTAATAGTCTTAGCCTCAGTAATAATAGTAGTAGTAGCATTGTGTAAAATCGCCTTTTGTTTAGTTCAATTTTCCCCTCAATATGCCCTAAGACTTTCAACTTAGCCATTCCTGAGAAATTGCACTCACGTTCTTTTGACTACCGGCATGCATACAACGTGTTTTGGTTTAGTTCAATATGCCCCTAAATATTTCCTGAAATTTTCCCTTAATATCTTCAGCCTCAGTTTTTAAATTAGTTTTAGCAATAGGGTTAGCGTGAACATAATGTATTTTGGTTAGTTCAACATCCCCTTCGACATGCCCTGAAAGTTTCAATTTAATATACTTTAAGCTGTTTCTAAGATATGGTGTATATGCCTCTATGACAACCTGCAGGCATGTAGTGTGTTTAATTTAATTCAACATCCCCCTAAACATTTCCTGAAAAATTTTTTAGTGCTAGAAGTAGTAGTAATAGTATGCACATAGTGCCTTTTGGCTAGTTCAACATCCCTAAATGTTTTCGGAAAAATTATCCTTAATATTCTCAGCCTCAGTAGTGGTAATAGTCACGGTTGTAGTAGCATTAGTAACAGTATGCACAATGCGCCTTTTGTTTTTTTCAAACTCCACCCTTACTTACCCTGAAAGTTTCAACTTAATACCCTAAGCGGCTCTTGGGCTGTGAGCTCCAAGTTAATACTCCAATCCTTTCTTAAGATACTATTTTACTGATACGCCCCTTTGACAACCTGGATACAAATGGTGTGTTTTCATTCAATTCGAATTCACCCTCATCATTCCCTATGAGTTTCGCCTTAATACCCTCATTCTTAGTAGTAGTTGTATTCGTAGTAGTAGTAGGAAGTGCAGTAGTAATAGTAGTAGCAGTAACAGTAAACGCAGCAGTAGAAGTAGCAGTAGTAGTACCTATGCACTAATTGCCTTTTGGTCAGTTGAGCATCCCCTTCATCTTGCACTGAAAGTTTCAACTAAATACTCTAAGTCCTTCCTAAGACAATGCTAATACACCCTTTTAACAACCTCTTTGTGCATAGTGTGTTTTGATATAAGAGGGATGTTTCTTGTAATGTCCGTTTGAAGATAAGTGCACAACGAAATGATTATTCAAAAAGGTAAATTTATTTTCAGAAAGGACATACTTTACTCTATATAATGGCATAGTTGCCAAGTTTGTTCAAACACTTATCATACCTCTCAACTAATTTTAAAGCAACCTCTTCTTAAAACCTACCGCCTATTCTGATAACCAGTAGTTCCCAGCCGTTTTTACGTCGTTGTCATGAAGAAAGACAATTCCGTTTGTCAACATGCCAAGTCACTTTTTTGTATCGATCTGCGGAGCTTTCTGAGGATTTGTCAGTCTGTTGCCTCGATTTGGGCGTGATATGCGAAGCCCGTGTTTTGTCTCTAGTTCAACCGGTTACGACCTCAGTGGCAACCGTTACAATGATAACGACGACGTAAAAACTGCAGTGAATTCTTGGTTATCAGAGCAGGCGGCAAGTTTTTATGAAGAGGTTGCATTTGTATTTTATTGTCGGGTGATGTGAGGGTCGCTGTTTCGTGGGGACTGCCGGTGAGTTGATTTCTTTTCCTTATAGATATATTTTTAGATGTTGTTAATGTGTTTATGCCAAGTTTTATCATTCTTTATTTATTGTATGTCGTTTCCCAAATAACGGGCCATTGAGCCCTTTGGGATGTTGTTTTTGTTATTGTTATTTTATGGAAATAAATAGAAATTGAACTTGGACCTATCATCAGAGGCAACGCTACAGCGTTGCCTATAGTAAAGAGCCATAAGGCTTCAAAGCTTTATTCTTATTCTTTCCCAGAGGTACTTCATATGGAAAGGGTGATCGTATGAACTTCAGAAAGATCTTATTCAATTGAAAATTGGAAGTTCTAGTGCCCTTTTTAAGAGTCGAAAGCGATCCGAGGAATTTTGAGGTAGCCATATTGTTGGAAATAGTCAGTAGGTCAAATAACTATGCCCCCGTGGTTGAAAAGCCCCTTATAGAACCCGTGGCAAGGACTCTCGTTTATGCAATTTGCCTATTGTTAACATACAAGGTTTCTATGGAAGCGTTGATCGGGTAAACTTCGGAGGAGGCTCATTGAAATTGAAACTGAAAGCTCAAGTTCCTTTTCTTAGAGTCAAAAACGATCAGGGGACAACCATCCTCCCATCACGCTCCTTTTTCTCCAGTGCTTCCGATCAAAATTTTTAGATAGGCATACTGTTCAATAACAATTCTTCTAGGTTTGATTAAAATGGGAACTAGAATATCAATTTCCAATCAAATAAGCCTCCTCCAAAGTTTATACAATCACCCCTTCCATAAAAATCTTATATGCCCTCGGACATAACTTACAAACCTTGTCCCCGGTTCTGGGGGGCTGTGTCAACCCTGGAGGTATTGTTGTATCATTTCTGGACTATTTCAAAACGGATATTTCAGAATTTTGATCGGATGCATTTCGGGAAAAGAGGTTTTAGGGGAGGCTAGTTGCCCTCTGATTACTTTTGACTCTTAAAAAGGAACTAGGACTTTGAATTTCCAATCTAACGCGCCTCCTCCAAAGTTTATGCGACCATACCTTCCATAAAAACCTTATGTGCTCCCGAGGCGCAATTTTGTAATCCTTTCCTGGGCTCTGGAGGGTTGTGTCTACCCCTGTGGCACTTTTAAATTATCTTTGGACTATTTCGAACAAAATGGCTGTCATTTCGATCGAATCCATTTGGGGAGGAGGGTCTGGGGGTGATCTGCCCTCATATCACTTTGGACTCTTGAAAACGGAACTATACCTTTCAATTTCCTATCGAATGAGCCTCCTCGAAAGTTTATACGACCACTCCTTCCATAAAAACCTTTTATGTTGTGGTGTGTTAATTTCAACACTTGCCCTTGGGCTCTGGGTGGTTGTGTTGACCCCGTAGTTTTTGCTACCTGATCTTTGGACTGTTTTGAACAATCTGTCTCAAAATTTTTATTGAGTGTATTTGGGAAATAGAGGGTTTGGGGAGAAGGGGCTAGATGCCCTCCAGTCACTTTTGAACCTTGACAAAGGCTCTACAACTTCTGATTTCCGATCGAATGAGCCCCCTCCGAAGTTTGTGTGACAACCCCTTCCATATGAAGTGCCACTAGGAAAAAATAATAATATATACTTAGTAAAACTTTGAAGCCTTATGGTCTTTATTGTAGGTAACGCAATAACGTTGCCTCTGATGTACTCTTTTCAAAACTGTGTTCACAATTCCGGTTACTGTTGACAAGGTTCATTCATTGTTTACCGCTCGTTACTATTATTTCATCAATGTTAGAAAAGAAAACTCTTAGTTTTCGTCATCGACTAGTAAATCTAGATTGATACTATCTCTTTTTCCAATAGTTAGTTTGTTTTTTTTTACAGAAAATCGTTTAAAAGCCGGCAGGTACTTATATCTTGAGATATCTCTTAATAATCAGAATGTATCTATAGGTCTAAGATGATACTAATAATTATTTTTTTTTCCCTGACAGTAATCAGTGGTCTAGTAGACTCCCGTAAAAACAAGGGTGTAGACAGATTTTTAATCGAAATCTCAAGGTATTGTCAAAACCGAACAAGTTATTCATATGGAAATATAGGAAATTATGGGGAAATTACCTAACATCTTTACTATTCTCTGTAATGGAATTCTCAAGATGTTTTTTCGTTTTTCAGTAATTTTTGAAAAATTGTGAATAATTAACTTATTTGGTTTTTCATAATTTACCGCATTCCTCTTTACGGGATAAATTATTACGTATGCACTTGTTTACATTTAAAACACAATCGAAGTTTTAGACGCTGACTTTAATAAATTTTTCTTTTCTGTGTAATTTTAGCAAAAATTCTGGAACTTTGACAGACAGCGGTGGTACCAGTAGTGTTACTCCTAGAAAATACGTTAATCTAAGACAGGTAAGGTTTTTTGTTGATTCTGTTAATCAATTTATTTAGCTTGTTGTATATATAACAATTTTACTCTTAAGATATTCAATGGCAGTTTAAAGGTTTATTGAAGTTATTTAAATTAGGAAAATAACTTCTACTGAAGTTGTCTGAAGCAAAAAATTGGCTTCTATCTTTACCATGGATTACTCAATATAATAATATTTAATAAACATAACTGAACCATATTTAATATGAGAAGGTGAACTTTATGGCATAACAAAAACATGAAAACAAAAGGAAATTCTATGATTTATAATTATTGCAGAAAATCAACATGGAAAATAAGACGAAAAAATTTAATGCTTTTATCAGGAAAATGAACATCTGAAAAGGGAACTTTTTATTTATTCCTATGGAAAATGTACCTAATGAGTGAATACTCGTACACAATTTCCCTTTATATAGGGGAAAAAATGGCTGAAAGACAGAAAAATGTCAATTGATTACTCAATGGTAGGCTGAGTAATAAGGGTGAGTATTAAAAAAAGAAGCTGTAGCATAGCATCCAATAGAATATTACAATTAACAAAAACTTAAGTAAACAACAGTCTCGTAGTGGGGCAGTGGGTTTGATCTCAGCTTGGTAATACGGGACTCAGAATTCGAACCTAGCTGTAGCAACACACTTCAGGGCTCGAAATTTTATCCCAGCCATGAGACTATGCGAAAGTGTCTACATTTTAATCCAAATTGGAAGAAGAAGTAGTAAGGGAAATAGAAATAAAGAACACAATCCAAAGAAATATCACTATCTAATGTTGGGTTGGCCTCTATGAATGTCACAAGTTAGAAAAATAATTAAAAGAATTGAAGTTTACTTTACTATGCAAAATTGTTAGGTAGCGCTTTTTTCAATGTCAGTAAGGTTAATGGAAGTTGTAAGAATTATTAATTTCAGTTATCTTCAAGTGTCGCTATTATCATTCCTCTCTAAACTAGTTCCCATTGGTTAAGCATCTGGTTCAATATTGGGTAAAGAACCGTTAAGATTACAAAAGTAAAAATTGTAAAACACATTATCATGAGGAGAAATCAATCGTAGCGTTAACTCTACCTTGGAAGGGTCTACCAAAACGTATAGAAATTAGCTTTCACAAAACAATAAACTAATAATGAGTAGATTTTACCATGATTGAAGAAATAAAATCTAAAAAAAAGGATTACACATTGAAAGTAAAGCCAAGCTGAAAACGAATAGGAATTGCCACAAATAAACTTGTTGTTATTCCTCCAGCCTCCAAAAGATGACTGTCTACGATTTGTACTTTATTGGGAGCAAAATGTAGCTGCAAACAGTCTCTCTCTTTCTCTCTCTCTCTCTCTCTCTCTTTCTCTCTCTCTCTCTCTCTCTTCTCTCTCTCTCTCTCTCTCTCTCTCTCTCTCTCTCTCTCTCTCTCTCTCTCTCTCTCTCTCTCTCTCTCTCTCTTTCTCTTTCTCTCTTCTCTTTCTCCTTCTCTTTCTCTGTCTTCCTCCCATATTTTTAACACACTAGCGATGTCAAAGAATTTGAAAAACTTATATTCAAAATTCCGTACCGTTAAACGCAAACCTACTCAGTCCACTTTTTCGAACTTTAACAAACTAAATAAAAAAAAAAATCGTAAAAATCAGGATATTGTAGAAGACAAAATCTAAGAAGCGTAACAGGTATGTTTTTGAACGCTTATTTTTATGGTTGCTTAAAATTCGCCCATCTATTCTAGTTTACGAGAAAATGGACTGAACACCTTTTTCAGAACATTGTTGATCAAAAGTCAACAAACTAATACTGCACTGATACTGCATACTGCAGTTTGCAGTATATCTTTCTCTCTCTCTCTCTCTCTGCAGTCCTTTATGCAACAAACTGATACTGCATAAAGGTGTTCAATTCAACTGGTTATTTACTTTTAGTAAAAAAAACATGAAATTTCGAATACAAAAATGTTAGAAAATAAACTTGAATAAATCCCCTTACTGCTCTGCTTCAGTTTCCTTCACAGGTTCGGGTTCGTCACAAACGAAGTCAACTGACGATGAATCATATGTAATGTTTCTGTAAAAAGTATGGTACTGCTCATCTACCAGCGGCAGAAGTGACATGAGGTTGTTATACTTTGCTTTTGAGATAGACCTTCCTTTTTCTCAAGTTCAGTGTTCGGAAGGGCTCTTCTTCATTCAAGCTAGTTTTAGATTTCGGAATTCCGAATTATTTTTCATGTCTTATCCAACGAATGTCCAGCCAAGAAACTGAACGCTTTTCTGCATCAGCAGTTTTTTTTTGTTAACATCTGCTTAAAAAATTCGTTCCAGTCAAGAACCTGTTCTCTTGTCATCTTATGGGCTTTCATGGAAATCTTTCCTCTAGCTAGTCGTATAACATCAGTCCAGTTACCAGGAATTCCGACCATGATTTCTGACGTTTTCTTAGCCTTTTCGATTCGGGCATGGTCACTATCGTATTTCAGGTGCGTGTGACCAGGCTCTAAGAGTTTTTGATCAGTGTGCGTCAAATTTCTTGTCAAGTTAGATACAAAGTATGAGGACATAGTAGTCACAAACAAGTTTCTGTTTCGGGAACCAAACGTGTCACAGCAGAGCACAACAATCTCGGCACATTCATCAAGATTAGTCAGGTGGTGAAAGAGACGTGAGGCAACCTCACTGGCCCCTATGTCGCCTGTGGCTTCATGCCAAGGTATTTGTACGATAGAGAACCTTGATCGGTAATATCATGAACTGTGAGATTGTAAGTCCACAGCTGACGCTTATAAAAAAAAAAAAAAAACAAGTTTAGTTTTCAGAGCAGGAGTCGGCAGACACTGCTGGAGGTCAAAACACTCGACCTCTTTTCGTCCTTCACTGTCTGTGGCTGCTTCGATGTCAGACCTTTTTGAGTGACAGGCATTCCTTAAAAAAGACTCATGCGCAGCCTTTTCTGATCTTGCTTGTTCTTTATCACTGTCGGTTAGAGCAGATTTTTCCCTGATCACAAACTTCTCACACGTACCACAGGACTCCTTCACTGGAGCCGCAAAATCAAGGTTGAAGCTGCCATAAAAAATTCGTTTGTACAATGCAAACATTTTGAACTTTCTGCCATTTTCTTTCTGATCTTCATTGTTAAAATCACACATCTTTTGAATAGTCTGTTTCGAAGACAAATATTTTCTCTGAGTTCTTTGTCTCGAGTAGTGCCAGGCAGACCTTTTCTCATTGAATGAGGAGGTTAGTTGGCTCAGCATCGATGGTTCTCTCTGGTAGGATTGTGAGCTGGAGTGTTTTGAAGAAGAGTCTTGTGGTGAAGTGCTAGTTGCTCTCGGTAGAATAACCTTGGGTGTTCTATGAGTGTCAGTATTGGGTGGTTTCGTAAAGGGTCTGTTTAGAGTGCATGGCTGCATTTGCTTCCAGAGCTGCAAATGGATAAGGTATAGTATTCTTTGCAGCTATTTGGAGAGTTAATACTCGTTTTTTGTATGCAGGATATAATGTTTCATTTGAAGAATCATGGGTTTCAATTGAAACCCATGATTGAAAAATGTTTCAATTGAAGAATCTTTACAACTTAGCATTCCTTCGCGGTGTGAGCTCTTACATTTTCTGCAGGTTTTTAAAATGTCAGTGCGTTTGTTTGTTGAGTGTCCCAGTGTTAGACATTTTTGGCTTTGGATTGGTTTTGGCTTGTAGGATTTGTGAGTTTTCATTTGTCCAAAGAAGAAAATCTGGCCTTAGATATTGCTTGATCGCAAGTTATGTTTTTTCTCTGATTTTCCTTCTTTTTTTTCTTTTTTTTCATAACAGTGATGACGCTGACGAAGCTGAAAAAGGTAATCACTCCATATTTAAAAAAATTCTTATTTACTTAAATGTGTCCAGTCCATGGGTGAGATTATCCATAGACTGAACTCGTTTATGCAAATTTCAATATGGTTTGCTTGTGACTGAACACCTTACTACATAATTTGTAGCTCAAAAAATGGATGCACGTATGCCAGTTCTGAATAGTGCGGTTAACGCAGAAAAAAAAATCACGCTAGATTATATTGCTAACTCAATTTCGCAAAAAAGTGGACTGAGTACGTTTGCGCTTAACGGTACGGAATTGTACGGTCCGTTTTAAGGATTTACGTGAATCAAGTAAAAAAAAGTGATAAATCTCACTCATTCAAGGAAAAAATGTATAGCCATATTGTGCCGCTTTACACCATTTCAACTATGAAGTGATGATAAAAATGATGCAGAATAAAACTAATGTTTGGAGTTAGGTAACTACTTACCATGGCATTGACACTTTACGTTACCCAAATACCAAATTAAGTTGAATTCAGTTTTCACCGAAAATAAAAAGAAAATACAAAAATGACAAATTTCACTCTTGGTTGCAGACGTGGCTTTTAATGTGTGAATCAGTGTTTGTTCTGAACTCAATCAATCAATTTATTCATAGTAAAATAATAGTTTATATTTATCCCTCCTCAATGCCCCGCTCTTTACGCTAAGGTTTGACTCTCTCAACTCTACTTTTTAAAACAGTAAAAACTTTAACGTAAAGAGCGGGGCGTTGAGGAGAGAACAGCCCCTTTCATATACGGAGTAATTTCTGTTCGTTTTAAGTTTTAATATCGCTCCTTACTTTCAGTTAAAAAAAACTTGTTTTTTTATTTAATTTCTGAACGTTTTTAAATTAAGGCATGTTTTGATTTTGGCTCTCCCACATGAATAATTAAAATGAAATTTGCATATTAATTTATTTTTCTGGCTAAATGGCTTTCTCATAGTTTTGATCGGACGATTTTGAGAAAAAAGGAGCGGGGGAGTAGGCCTAGTTACACTCCAATTTTTTGGTTATTTCAAAAGGCAACTAGAACTTTTAATTTTTTACGAACGTTTTTATTAGTAAAAATGTACGTAACTTACGTAACGAACTTCTATATTTGTATGTTTTTATTACATATATTAGGGGGTTCACCCCCTTGTCAATACCTCGCTCTTTACACTAAATCTTAAATTTTGTCCCAATTCCTTAAGTCACAAAGGCCGGGTCACCCCTGAATCACAAAGGCCGTAGAATAAATAGTTGAAATTAATAAAGTTACTTCGGAGCAAGGTATTAGGAGGAGGTGAACCCCTCACATGCGCAATAATTTCTGTTCGATTTAATGCTGCTCCTTACTTTCAATTGAAAAAACTTTTTCGTATTTATTTTTTTCATTGTTCTTTAAAGAATGCTAAAAAAATCCTGCACCCCCATCATGGAAATTTTCTTCCCCCATGACAAATTCCTCCATGGAAAGATCCCCCCGCATAACCCACTCCCCTCAACCTTTCTCCCCAACTAAGAAAAATACCCCTGGAAGCGTCTATACACTTCCCAATAACCATTACTATGTGCAAATACTGGTCAAAGTTTGTAACTTGCAGCCCCTCCCACGGGGACTGTGGAGGAGTAAGTCGTCCCCAAAGACATAGTTATTAGGTTTTTCGACTATGTTGAATAAAATGGCTATCTCAGAATTTCGATCCGGTGACTTCGGGAAAAAAATGAGCGCGGGAGGGGGCCTAGGTGCCCTCCAATTTTTTGGTCACTTAAAAAGGGCACTAGAACTTTTCATTTCCGTTGGAATTAGCCCTCCCACGACATTCTAGGACCAATGGGTCGATACGATCACCCCTGGGGAAAAAAAAACAAACAAATAAACACGCATCCGTGATCTGTCTTGTAGCAAAAATGCAAAATTCCACATTTCTATAGATAGGAGCTTGAAACTTCTACTATAGGGTTCTCTGATACTCTGAATCTGATTAAATCTTTCGTTAAGATTTTATGACTTTTAAGGGTTGTTTCTCCCTATTTTCTAAAATAAGGCAAATATTCTCAGGCTCGTAACTTTTGATGGGTATGTCTACATTTAACGAAACTTGTATATTTCAAATCAGCATTAAAATGCGATTCTTTTGATGTAACTATTTTTATAAAAATTTCGGTTTTTAGAGTTTCGGTTACTATTGAGCCGGGTCGCTTCTTACTGTAGTTCGTTACCACGAACTGTTTGAAAGTATCCCAAGATACCAATTTTCCCAAAAAAATATGGAGCCGTTTTCGAGAACATACATACATACCCAATTGTTGTTCACTTATAAAGATAACATATATATATATATATATATATATATATATATGTGTGTGTGTGTGTGTTTGTTTGTGTGTGTGTGTGTGTGTGCGCATGTGCGTGTGTGTGTTTGTGTGTGTGAATAACAAATAATTAATTGATTGATGATTGATAGATGAAATATCAAAAGATATTCATGTAATTAACTCCAAGACATAGCACATGTAATTTTTTTCGGGTCTATACTGTCATGCTTTCTGTTTTTTTTAAGCTGTTTATTTTGGCTTTTCTGAAGTATTTTACTATTTTTCTATGATTTTTAAGTTCCTGTGATTTTTAAGTTTCTAGTATTTTGAATTCAAGAATGTGATTACATAGCACAAGTTTCAATTAAACAGACAAGATATGAAAGTTGTTTTAATTTTTTTTGGTTTTTTTTTCTAAAACGAAAGAAGTGGCTCGTAGCAGCGTCTGAGAATGTGGTTCTCATAGTGATTTTTGAGATTAACAATTAAAAAAAAACATTTGCAGTTCACAGTTTTGTCATGTTCACTTTGTGAATGGTTTTTCTTTTTTTTTTCTTAACAATTGGTATAGAAGTAGATTTGTCTATATTGCTTTTGCTGTAAATTGATATATATATATATATATATATATATATATATATATATATATATATATATATATATATATATATATATATAACTCTTTGTGTAGGTAGTAATTTGCTCGCTTGTATTTTTTATTTAAGCAATGTCTGGGGAATTCTTCAGACAACATTCTTTTATTAGGCCAAAATATCAAGATTGCATGCTAGAGGCTATCCACCCTTCTACAAATCCATCCCCATGCAAAATATTTTATCGCTTTTTCCAAACTAATGTGTTTTTTTCCTATTTTGACAGCTCCAGGTTTCGAGGAAAAGGAATTGAAAGTCATTAAATCTCTTATAATGGTAGTCTCGGTCTAACTTTAAGCATCAAAAAAAGATCGAGGGGAAGGGAGATTAAAGCTCTATTGGTTCCCTTCCCTTCAGAAGCGGGAAAAATCTAAAATAGACAAATCTATATTCACAAAAAATTTGACTGTTTAAAATAACCTTTTTCCTATCAATGCTGATATCTCCGCCAATGGATATCAATATTAATTTGCTTTAAACGCTAGATTAGCTAAAATAATTAATCCAATTGGTCCCTTGTAAATTTTCCAATGACTGTGGCCAGGCACCTACAAGGGGGCGGGTTCCTTTTTCTATGTGACCAAAGTATCAAGATTTGCACGTAGTCTCCTATATTTTGCACACAATTTACCTGTCTTAGAGGTTTTGTGACAAACTTCCCTCCGATCTTTCTAAAAGCAGCGCCCTCTGAAATAGAGTACTAAGGAAGTGACTTGTATGGGGCATGAGGCATAAAATGCACTTCCATTCAGCATTTGTGTGGGGTACAATCAACCATAAACACAATTTTGCGATCATTGATAGTAAAACTGATAAACAAGACCAATAGTATAATAGATAACTGATAGATAAGGATAAAAGATGCTTTTGTTTCCTGTTAGTACCGCTAAAAACCTTTTAAATTCATCACTCTATGCTTACATCAGATCCTGCGTGATCAATGCTCTCATTTGCTTATTATCCAGTGTGTTTCAGCCAGTTCGTGGCCAGATAAAAATTTGCTGTTATCTATGGCATACTAAAGGCTTTCTTCCGTTGTAACATTGTTGACTAATAATGCTTTCTGAAATTTCCTTTTGTTCATGGAAACAGAAGTATAAGTTTACAAGAACTGTTTGACGGTCGCCAAATGTAAGTTAACGAAAATTAAGTTAATAACAACAGTCCCCAGAAATACAAAAATCGGGTGAGAATTTCAGAAATATCCAATCTTGAGATAATAATTCAGCATAACCTACTATACAAGGTCGCATCCAGGGGAAGTAAGGGGGTTTGGACCCCCCCCCCCCGTAAATATTTGTCCTACTTGTAAAAACGTAACAAAATGAATATAGACAAATTTTTGATGTTTTAAAAAAAAATTGCACACTCTCCCCCCCCCAAAAAAAAATCCTGGATACGTTCTTGCTACTATACTAGCTTATCTCTAAAAACAACAAAAAAAAGTCCTAATTGAGAAGTAGTAGCAGTAATACGTTCTTTATTAATGATTATAGGAGAGAGACTAGTCACTCTTTTTTGCAACATTAATTTAAAAAAACTTTTCTAGAAAATAAGTTTTTCAAAGAAAAATAAAGAACTTGATTAAACCAAAGATGAGCTAAAATAGAATCAAATAATCTACCAAGCGTAAAACTCCCACAAATCAGCATCAATAAATAAATGAAACCAGAACGGACAGAAATTACAATCAATAACCGAGTCAAACTCAGAACGAGTAGAAAATAACATGAGTAGGGCTCACAACCCATATGCCTTCTCAAGGTCAGAACATATTTTGCACTTTTCTGAAAAAAATAAATGTTTTTATTTTTATAACTATAATAAATAAAAAGACAAATATTAGGATTTTGAGGAATGAACATCAGCATATAAATGTTAAACTTACAACACGCATTCATATATATTTTTTTCTTTTTTTTGGCAAAAATGAATTCAAGCAGCTAAATTATTTTTTTTCGCTTGATTGCATAAAGTTAAGGCCAAACCCAATTTACCACAAGTAAGGCCTGCAAAAGACTAACCTATTGAGCACTCACTACATCCAATTGAGTTGTTCCTAATTTTTTTTTGTTAAGATGTGCTCAAAAATGAGTAAGCGGATAGACTGCAATGACTTGACGTTAAACAATCTTAAGTACTTGAATCCAAACGTTGCCTGACTCGGAATTTGGACACCTTTGGGCCTCTTCTTTGATGGTTTCCAAACTTGCTAGGTGACAATGGGATGAAATGTGACAAAATCTTCAATTCTAATGAATTTCAGTGATTCACGCTTCGAGAAAGGAAACAAGATACTGATGGTTAGTAATTCCATTTGTTGTTTAGTCATCTGTAAAAGAAAGAAAAAACATATCCGCCAAATAAGAAACCAAGTAATAGGGTTTAAAAAGCTATTTGACCGTATGCTTAATTTATGTGATTTGCCACGCTCGAGCTTATAAACTGAACGAAAAATTTTCGAGCTGGATAACCTGAAAAATTAACTCAAAACTTAGTGCTGACTGAAGAAGTACATGCCTGAATGTACTCCAGCAGTACATTCGCTGAACAGGCAGCTGTCCACTTTCTTTATTGTACCCAGAAAGCCACATGTGTCATAAAAACTGGAAATTGATTGTCAAAAGCGAGAAAGAAGAAGAACATAACTGTTGAGGAAGAATAACAAAGATAGGTAAACCAATAGGGAATTTCCAAGACAGTGAAAGTTGCTCAAACCTCGAATGAGCATTTTGGCTTTATATCAAAGAGCCGTCCTAAAAAAATCATTTGTATATAGAAAATAAGACTAACAATAAAATGTACAATATTTACAATAAAATATTTTATTGTAAATCTCATTTCATTTAGATATATGTTTTTCTAAGGACGGCCCTTAGCCTTCGTCATTATTTGTGTCTAGCTTACAAGGAGCAGTTCACCTACGATATCTTTTATTTTATTAGATTTCTGATTGAACTTTGTTGAAGCAATGATGCGAAAGAAATTATCTCGTGCGACCAAGATAGCGTTCCATGCAGGTTAAAAAGGAAATAAAAGGCACCAGGTTTTACAGAAAATTATCCTTGTTAGAAACAGGGATAGCGTTTGAACCCTGAACTGCTGTAGTTGACTTTACTGCAGTTAAGTCAACAATAGTTCTGACTATAGTTCAGTTACGTTTCTGGGTAATAACTTTTAACCCATGAGTATTAACTGATAACTGTAATAATCTTGATATTTATTGTCTTGCTCATTCGTATTAGAGGTACATGCAAGTAGGGAGACCTCAAAGCTTTTAATATAAGTGCAATTAAAAAAAAAATATGATAGCGTTTCAAATGTTTAATGGCTATAGGATAAGTTGTAGCAACTTAAATGAAGTAACAGTGATGACAAAATTTTTTTACTCACAAAATTTGCTCTTTTCGAGCGAATAGTACTCTTTTTCGGCGACAATTTTCACTCTACCAATTATCGGTATTCGACAACGCTGGAGTCAGTACTTAGACATTTAAAACTATTGCAGCATGTCAAGAATTAATAACCAGTTGCCAAATAATTTGCCTCAGTTACAGAATTTGATAAAAAGATACCCTGCTTCTTATAAAGATGAAGTAAGTAATTTTATTCAGGGTAAATGTTTGGTGGTTGACCATTTTTGAGGAAACAGTAATAAAAGTAGGCTAGGTCTAGTGCCTTCAGCCTAGATAGGCCTACCTTATTTCATGTCTATTAAAATATAATTGTTGCTTTTCTGACGATGTACCGTCATCCTTCCGATGGTTCTAGGTGTATGCCTAGGATGTATAGAAATGAAAATCAATTACTTTGACAATGAATTTGTATGCATTAATCAGAGATGAAAGGGGTTGGGCTGGGGTCATACTTCTGATAGTTCTAGATGTTCTATCTAGTTCTATGATAGTTCTAGATGATAGTTCTATATATATATATATATATATATATATATATATATAAACTAAGATCAAATACTAAGACAATGAATTTGTATAGCCTACATTAATCAGAGATGAAAGGGGTGGGGGTCAGGGTAAATGTTTAGTTTTGTTCCAAGTGCTCTAAAGTGTGTATTACTGCATATAGCAAGATTCTGATGATCACATATTGTATCTTTGTCATTATTAGAGAATTTCATTCATTTTTTAGCTTTCTAAAATTCCTATCCAGCAAGACCAAAAATGTGTAAAGTGGACTTGCTTATAGGTAATACTGTTTATAGAGCAAAGTGTATTGGTCAATGAGCCCTGCAGGCAGTAGGATAAGGTCTGTATAACATATTTATTCAACAAAGAGTAATAAAAATAAAAAGCCTCAAACAAGGTTTATTAAATATATATAGAGTAGCCTACAGACCTTGCCCCACTCCCCACAGGGCTCATGGACTAATATGCTTCACTCTATAGGTAATGTTACCTGTAAGAAAGTCCACTTTATAGATTTTTAGTCTGCCCCATGGAGGAGGAGGAGGGTCAACCAGAAATAGATACACTTAAAGAAATATCATTAAGAACTCTAAACATATACTGGGCTCAGAAAATGAAACTTTAAGGAATGGATCTACAGGCTAAAATAGCCTATGTATGGAAAAGTATTTTAATATCTCTGGCTCCACATCTCCCCTCTGCAAAATGCAGCTATTGTGCATTAATTTTCTGGGCATACTTGATCTCTGTTTTACTGTTAAAAGTATAAATATGTGCTTACCCTAAAAGGTCTTGGGTATTTGCCTAGAAAACTAACTAGGGAGAAGGAAACATGCTAAGAAAACAACTCTTACTTCATAATATACAGAATAATCATAGTTAACACATTCTGAATTCAGCCATGCTATACCCTACATTAACAAGCTCATATTATAATTATCTTTATTACCTTAGATCACATTTGCCAGCAAGATAAGGTGGTAGATCCTCCTGTAGGTTCTCACTGGTGGTGAGTGATGTAATTATATTGGCTTAGCTTCCCAGTCCAGCCTCCACTCAGCCCTCTCCCAGTCCTTGTTGATTCCAGCCTTGAAGGAGTAGGGAGTCTCAGCTTGGATGGTAGACTCAGATAGGCTATTCCAGAGAGAGACCACCCAAATGGAAAAGAA
Source organism: Artemia franciscana (assembly GCF_032884065.1). Taxonomy (NCBI): domain Eukaryota; kingdom Metazoa; phylum Arthropoda; class Branchiopoda; order Anostraca; family Artemiidae; genus Artemia; species Artemia franciscana. Next base: position 22,250,947 of record NC_088880.1, on the reverse strand, counting down.
GCCATGTCATTCCCTTCTCTGACATCCAGGCAGGTGAAGCTTCAGACTGTGACCTCTTGAATTGTTAGCCAGGGAGAGGGTGAAGATTTGGTTCAGGTGACCAGATTTGAAACATTTTTGTGCCATGACCACATCTCTTCTATATCTTCAATACCTAGGGGTTGGAAGTCTTAGAGACCTTAGGCAATCCTGGTAAGGGACATTATTTAAGCCACAGACCAGTTTGGTTCAATTGTTAAGAAAACAATTCTTACATCACAATATGAAGAATAATCATAGCTAACACACTTTTTATATAGCCCCACTATACTTTACCACCCCCCCTGATTTGCAAATAAACGGTTCAAATTATATTTTGATTGAAACAAATGATGTGTCTCAGTTGTTTCAACCTGTGTACCTGTAAATCAAATAGACTATGACAAAACAAAAAGTAGAAAAAACAGTTATGGTGGTAGAATGTATGGAAAATATGTAATTTGGACAATAAATTTACACATTAGGGGGAGGGAAAGTAAAGTATAGCAAGGCTGCATTCAAAGTGTATCAGCTATGATTATTCTCTATATTATGAAGTAAGAATTGTTTTTTTTTTAAACATGTTTCCTTTTCTCCAGTTAGTTTCCTAGTCAAATACCAATTTTGGATTTTTATATTCTAAATTTGTTGATTAATTGGTGTAATTTAAATTCAATTCACAGCTATGTATGCTCCTCCTCCAACCTAATCTATTCAAGGCCTCCCTCTTTACACCCTCTCAAGAAGTTCCCATTTCCTTTAAATCTTTATTTATGACATCCTCCCAACCCAGACAAAGATGACATGCTTTCCATGTAGCCCCAGATGGTTGGCCAAAAAGGACAATCTTTGGTAATCTCTCATCCTTCATCTATGTAACATGGTCTAGTCATCTCAACTGTTCTTTCATTATAGCCCTAGAAAGCAGGATTGAACCAATTTTTGTTGTTGTACAACCTACTGTTTGAAATATGGTCAGTCAGCTAGGTACCCAGAACAATCTGTAGGCAGTTTCTCTGGAAAACATCTAGTACATTTTTGTTTGCTTTTTGGAGCACCTATGCTTCAGAGCCATATTTGACCACTGTCATCACTGTAGTTTCCAATATTCTAATCTTAGTTTGTAGACTAATCTTTCTGTTCTTCCAAACTTTGTAACTGTGAAAAAACACCCTAAGCCTTAGCTATTCTACTTTTAATATCTTCACTGCCCCCACCATCTTTATTAATAATACTACCAAAGTGAGTGAAGCTGCCAACCTGATCAATCTTTTCATTACCCAACAAAACCTTTTCATCTTCACTTATTCCTAGCCTTAGTGACTTTGTCTTCTTAACATTAGTTTTCAAGCCTATTCTAACATCCTGAACTTGCAAAACCTCTAAAAATTCATTCATTTTGCTTATACTTCCATCTAATATGCTTAAATCATCAGCATAATCTAAGTCCAGGAGCATTTTTCCTCCCCATTTGATTCCATGGTCTGTAATTGCCTTTCCTTTGCTCCTTGAGACACAGTCCATCAAAATGATCCACATAAAGGGGGATAGAACACAAACCTGCTTAACTCCTGATTTAATACAAAACCAGCTACTAACCTCATTTCCTGCCTTAACCACAGCAGTATTATTCTCATACATAGCACAAATCACTTTAATGTATTTTTCAGGTATACCCTATAAGGAGAAGACCTTTGCTAACGCTCTTCTATCAATAGAATCGAAAAGCTTGCTCATAATTGATAAAACTGAGGACCAAAGGTGTTTGACAACAAAGGGACTTCTCAATTATTAACCTAAGAGTGAAAATTTGGTTGACATATCCTCTACCTTTTCTAAAACCTTTGTCTACAGCATCTCTCAGTCTAAAAAGTATCATATTACTAAGTAATTTGCTACCTACAGAGACCAGACTAATGCCTTGATAATTATGATGCTCACTCTTGTCACCTTTCCCCTTTTTCAAAAATCATATTAATAATCTTCAGGAGCTTATTTCTAACCTCAGAGCCACCAAATTTAAGAAACTCACTTATCATACTATCAGCACCTGGAGCCTTAGTATTTTTAATCCTTTGAGTACTGTTTCTAATTCTTCTCACAAAACAAATCTTCCTTCACATCCAAGGTATCACAAACTTTTTCATTTTCATGTCTATTTTTTCCTGCAACTGTATCTTGGTTTAGTACATTCTCAAAATGTTCTGCCCATCTTTCTTTAACTTTTTCTTTATCACTAATTGTGGCCCCATTCCTATCTTTAACTGGGACTAGTCTAGACTGACTACTCCCTTTCCATTTATTAACATGCCAGTATAATATTTTACTATTATGTCATCTAGCTGCATCTTCCAGATCCTTGACAGTTTTATCCATGGCATTGACTTCACACCTCCTTAGTTCATATTTTGATGCTATTGACACTTTCTTTACATTGCTTTTGTTTTCATGTGATCTATCACTCAGATGATCTTGTACAAGCTCCTTCTACTCTCTATTAAACATAAAGCTTTTTCACTAATATTTTTAGTTGCAGTTGCAGAAGGAAACCTAGTTGCAGAAGGGTAGTTACCCTTTCAAAATTTCAGCTTTAAATTAACCTTATACACTACTAGATGGTGATCTTTACTTTTAACATCAATAAAAGTACTCCTATACACCCTAGTATCTTGTATTGATCCTGCTAGTCTTTGGTTTACCATAACATAATCAATAAGATTTGTTGTCTTGCCATCATGTGAATACCATGTCAACTTGTGGGCTATTTTGTGACCAAACACTGTATTGGTTATAACTAGGTTGTTATACCTACAAAATTGTAAAAGTCTATAGCTGTTACTGTTTTTTTTTTCCTACACTAAATTTACCTAGGCTAGGATACCATCTATCCCTATTTTTACCAACCTGGGCATTAAAATCTCCTAGCAAAAACACCATATTTCCACCTGGTACCCTGTCTATTTGCTCCCATAACTGTAAGTAAAATTCATCTGAGTCACTAGTAACTCCATCAGTTGGTTCAACATGGGCATATACTACTATAACTGGTATCCTGAACCTTTTAGTCATAAAATGAGCAATTAGTATCCTATTATTAATACCTTCCCAGCCTAAACAAGACTTAGCAGCTTCCTTATTCATCATGAGCCCTACTCCTTGTCTATGTACCCCATCCTTCCTGCCTGAGTAAATAAATTCTATGTCACCTAATTTCATGTTTCCTACCCCTGGGATATGAGTTTCAGAAACTCCTAATAAATCCAGTTCAAACTGTCTGAATTTGTCAGTCAAAATGTTGATGCGATAGTCATTTTTAACATCACAATATTCCAAGTTCCAATATTCATGTTCTTTAAATCTTTGAATTTTGGCTTCAGGAAAAGCAATGATCCCAGATACCAGTGCAGGACAGGGACCAACATATCTTCTCAAGTCTATTGTTGTATTGAGAAACTAAAATCAAATACAACAGAATAATGCACTTATTAGTGATAAGTTTTTATTTTTGGCTCTCTTTATGATTGGAAAGTTTTCCACTTAAAACCTCGTTTCTTTACTTTAAAATAATTTGCATAATTTGACCTAGCTGTCAAACGTTGGTACTTTTATCCCAAAGAAAATGGGGTAGTGACATCCTTAGATTCAAATAGAAATACTTGAGATAAGAGTGTAATTTTTTTGCCAACTTCCCCCCTTACTCCATACAAATTCTTGAATTTAGATATTTAGAGTTTGTCCAGGGGCTGGTATCCCTGCATGGCTAGCTGCATTTTCAACTAGTTGCCAATGGTTGCTCACTAACCATTTTAATTTACAAATTGCTTGTAGCCAGTTGCATATGACCAGACGAATGAATACGTTTTTAAATGAAAACAATTTGAAGTTTTCAAATTTATCACTTAAAATTACAATAAGGCTATCTACCATAAAAAAACAAACATGAAATAGGCATCTGGCAATTTACAAAGCAAGAAAGCAGTAAAAAAAACAACTGGTTTGGGGAAGTCACTGGCAATTAAAATTGTAGCTATTAACAATAGCTGCATTTTCAAGCACCAGTATAACCTATGATCAGCTGTCAGTGATACCTTGGATGCCATTTCAATTCACAAGTTGCTTGTAGTCAGTCAGCAGTGACCAATTTGCTGAAAACAGCCATAATTCTTTTCAAATCTGCAACTTATTCAAATTTACCAATTTACAGAGGAGATGATTGTTATAATTGGATATAGAATTAAATTCTGAATATAATTGAATATTAATTTCTTAGTTATCTCATTATAACAAAGAAATATTATATTTCTTTATAATATAATTATTATTAAAATTATGGAATAATTTGGAATTAATCCAGATTAATTTGGATTAATTCCAAATTAATCCATAAACTAACTGGTTCCAAGTTTGGTTCACAAAAAGGGCTAGGCCAAAACACTTTATCTAGCCAAGTGTGGAAGACTTGGTACACACTTCCATTGCAAACAGTTGTGACCATCATGGTCCTGTCTTTCAAAAGTAGTTTAGCCTCTACAGATTTCCATACTAGGTCTTATCACGATCTGTTTACAGAATACTTTTTTGTTTTTTTTTTATGTTAGTTGTTTTTGTGACCTGTATGTTTGCTTAGTTGTTTATTTTTATAGATTTGTATGTGAGTATTATGTTGTCAATGTTGTGATAAAGAATGTATTGTACAACAAGCTTGATAAATATTACCGCTTTTGGATTTAATAAATAAATAAATTCCATATAAAGTAGAAAAGGAGTAAGATTTTAGACTAAAGAGAATGGATAAAAGGACATTAATAAATAACAGAGGAGGAAACTCAATAAAGGTTTGGTTCTAGGAAACCCAACCCTGAGCTAGCCTATTTGTGCAAATGATTTTAAGAATCAACAGAGGACACATCAAAATCTTTTGCACTTTGAATGATACCGTCAGTAATTATAGCACTGGTACCAGACTCTTTTTAACCAGCAACAGCACACTTAATCATATTTCCATATAGGCTTATTCTGCTTTGCCAGAGTTTTTGTATTCAGCTAAGTCCAGGCGATCTACCAGGACATGCATATTCGTGCTGGATACATGCCTCTGGTTATCCAAGCTAAAAATTGGGTCACTCTGGTTCTTTGCTTATAGCTCAAAAACTAAATGGGTTAGGTAATTTCTAGATCATACATTTTGTAGAGTGAAAAATTTTGTACCGAGTCCATTAATAAAAAAATATACATTATGTAGGCAAATTTTCAAGATAAATGAAGATTATTTCCAAAACGCCGTAAATTATGTTATGTTTTTTGTCTATTTTTAAAGATTGAAATTGAACAAAAAAAGACAAAACAATTTAGAAAAGGAATGTTCAATTTTATTCATTTTCCTTTAAATTCGCCTATAATTGGCAATTTGTATCAGTTCTGAATTTTTTTTGGATTTTAAGGTTATTTTGGTCAGTTGAAATTGATTTTTAGGGAATTTGAGGAAATGGGGATGTAGCATCGGTTTGTCAACTGTATAACGTTGATTTTCGTACTCAGCATGATCGATTACGTCAGATAGCATTCTCAAACCTTCTGCTGCTTGTTGACCATCCAAAACCTTAAATATCAACATCTCTTGTCTGGCTCCCTGACTAAAGGAAAAGGCTTAAAAAGGACATATAAACAGTTCAAAAATAAGTGAACTATCAATGATGGATATTTAATGTGTAAGAAGGACTAATTATAAGTAATTAGTTTTCCACTTTCCATCATATAGTCATAACATATATATAACATGGAAAAATAGCCATCCAAATTTGTGCATAATGTAAGACATAAGATGGAATTCTTCGAAATAACAGTATTTTTTCATTTCTCCTAGAAAAAATTCGTTAAAGCTTCTGAAGCTCAGCCCAGGGTGCTACACATTATTTAGACTCAGAGCAAAAAAAAACAAAAGCAGGAAGGTTACTGCTGTCAATAATTGCAATAAGATCACCACCAGCATTGCAAGCTGACAGTGCTAGGATTTCCATAAGCTGTACAATAGTATGACATTGTTTTGTATTGATCATGACATACAGTGCTGTTCCCAAACTTGGACACTAGATGGAGTTATAAAAGGAGACAATATTTTCCCCAGTATTGGCATGAAGGTTTTCAAAAATCCTCCATATTTCCCTGTTTAAATATTGCAGAGGACACCTATGATTGTTGACATTATGATTGTCTTATGTACTTTACATAAACACAATCACCTATTCTATAACATAGTCTTTTCTTCTAGTTCTTACAACAGTTGAAACATTACAGGTCGCTCAAAGACCTCTTTGTGCTTAAGCCAAGTGTCTACAATCAGCCTTTTGATGAATTGATTATGTTTTTGGCTCAGGTAAGAATTATCTTAGCATGGGTTCAGGATTCTAAAAACTATTTATGTAAAAAAAAAAAAAAAAATAAATGCCAGACACCGTAATCAGGTTATTACACACAATCCATTACTAACAACCTAGATTAATCAAGTAATTAAAGTCTTTTGTTTTTTGGTGATGCACATAGTTTCAATCTTCCTAGCTGGAAAACCTTCTTTAACTGAAAAAAACCACAAATCTGTTGTGCACTACCTAGCCCGTTTGAATGCTTTTTATTCTTCCTACACCATGCTCAGATCTGTTCCGGATCTGGTCCGGCTGAAGAGTTTTTAGATAAAGATTTTTGAATTTACTACAAATATGATTTATGTGTGACTCATTCTGTCAAAATCTATTCGTAATGACAGCTTGAATTGCTTATGTTGTTATCTACAGAATTCTGTTTTCTACTTTTTTAATAGTTGATATTTCAAAAAGCTGGACAAGCTCTAGAGGGTTTGTATGATTTTTGTACCTTTAATCCATTCATAAGTAAATGATCTAAATCAACCTGTCTGGGTTCCCCTTGTAAGACTAAGTGTCTAGCACGGAGGAGGTCACACGAACAAAAAAGAAAACACACTCTGCTAATCATACGTGCTTTAAAAAAATGAAAAAAATTATGCATACCACCATTGAAATATTTATAGCACTATAAATATTCATGTAAGGAGCTATTAAAATCTAATATATAATAATAGTACCACACATGTATAACAATGGAAATGGAGCTACGAAAATAAAAGGAAAATTGGAGATGAGAGAGGAGAGGGAAGAGAAAGATAAAGAGAAAAAAAACTGCCTGTTGATTAAGAAGGAAAGTCCTCGTGGAACTTCTAAATCTGCCGTTCAAATGGGATTTCTATGTCTCTAAGGGCAAACTCATTGTTACAGTATCTAAACACTAAAAAAATCCCATGAAATGGAGGTAAAATCATCTGGAAGTAAATTGAGCAAAAAGAAAAATACAAAGGAGGTACATGAAAGGGTATATGGGTATATATACGTCCTTTGATATCTGATGTAGAACTAACAAGAGAAGGTTTATATTATTGAATTTGTTGCCTTACTAAAAATTAATTTAAAGTTTAAAGTTTTCTGATGGAAGTAAAGAGCTAAGTTGAAACTTAAACGAACAAAAATTACTGTTTCGTGATTTATGCAGCATTTTCTTAAAGAATGTTTCAAACAAACCGGATCGTGATGCTTCCATATATCTGTAAAATGAAAAATTAGCACTTTACTGAAACACAAAATTGACGCGAAAAAAAAAGAAATAAAAACTTAAAAAAGGAAAAAAAAGGAGGAATAGAAAAATAGTAATCCAAAATAGAATTCGTCACTGGCCTGCCTAAAACGAAAGAATAAAGCTCTCAATAGTCTTTTACTGGCCATTAAATCAATAACTTTTACAGCAGGGTTTTGGCTCCCCAAAAAAATGAAAAAAAAGATTCGTTTTCAGTAAAGTACTAGTTTTACCCTTCAGGGAAAGAAATTTCGGTCTAAAAATACACTTTTGGGGACCCTCCCCTTTTCATTCTCCTAGAAAAAATCCTTTTATACTGTGTAAGCATAGGTTCCCGCCGAATCGATTCATTTGTGGGGATTATATTATTTTTCTGGGGGGGGGGCTAAGAAAAAGTGTGTGTTTAGGCTATAATATTCTCAAGGGGTGAAGCACTCGGTGTGAAGCAGTTAATTTTACTTTATATGATTGATGGTCGTTCGTAACATGCGGCCAATCACGGACCTGAAAACAATCAAGCGACGTTATACAATGGGTAACAGTTTTTCTGGGATACTGTTATAATCAGAGGCAGTTGGTTTTCAGATTTTCACGAGACACTGTACAGAGTTTTCTTTTGTATGAGATAAAAAAAAATCCTAAAAAAAGAAGTTTTCTAAAGAATAGTAAACTGCCATATTGAACGTAATACCAGCAGAAATAAAGTCCTATAATAATTCAAACTCAAAACGACTAGAAATTAACATTAAAGAATAATTGAAGCCCAAAAAACCAGAAATCAAAACGGACGATCATAGCAAACATAAAAATCACAAGTAAAAATACTGACGAATAAATAAATATTGAAAAGAGTAAAAAATAAATTGAATGTTCAAGACAAACTTAAAACGAACAAAAATTACTCAAACAAGGGTTTGACTACTTTCCCCCTCCCCTAACCGTAAAAGTCTAAAGACTATTGCGTCGTTAGCGTTTGATTGAAAACTATATCTATCTTGAACAGTGTGCTTTTGGTTTTCAAACAACAACGACTAACAAAAAAGAAGTCGCTATAATAATGAAGATAACTGGAAAGAACTAATGAACATAAGCTGAGTATTTAATATACAATGATAGTAATTCCTAGAAACTTAGCAATTCAAAATTTTATTTTACTGTAATTTTATTTTATGTTATAAATGGAAAAGGAAATATTTGTCGCATGATTTGTTTTCAGTAAAGCGCAAATGACGTAGTAGGTTTTAGACTTTTACGGTTAGAGGATGGTGAAGGGGCCAGTAGCTAAACTCCCACTTGTAGTAATTTTTGTTGTTTGTGAGTTTTACTTGAATATTCAATTTGATTTTTACTCGTTTTTAGATTTATTTACTCATTTATATTTGCGCCTGTGATTTTGCTTGGCATCCCCCTCAACATTTTAAAAAGCTTTACCTTAGTACCCCTAGCTTTTCTGGAGATTTGGGATCAAACATGCACCCTTTTCCCAAAAAAACCCTTTTCTATAAACAAAGGATAACTTATATAGCTTAAAACACTTGCACTTATGTCATCCCCAGAGGCTTAGTTATTTGACTTTTTGACAATTTCGGACAAGACGGCTATTCCAAAATTTTGATTAGATATCTTTTTTTTTGGGAGTGGGCAGCTAAAAGCGATTTGGATAGAGACTGGTTGTCCTCTGGCCACTTGCTAACATTCCCACAACATGCCCTGAAAGTTGAAACTTACTCCCCTCAGCTGTTCTTGAAAAATTGCGGACATGCCTTTGTGATAAACTGGATGCACGTCATATCTTTTGATTTAGTTTAATATCCCCTTGACGTTACCCGAAGTTTCGCCTTGATATTTTTAGCCCTTTGAAAAGACTCAGAATCAAACATTCCCCCTTTTCCTGATGATAAATCCTGCATACAAAATGGGCGGATGTGTAGTTCCTAGACTTTTTGATTATTTTGAACAAAATTGTTTTTTTAATTTTTATCAGTGTTGAGGGGAAGGGGCATCCAAAAATGGAAGGGGCATGTGCAGGGTGCGTTTTTATTGAGTTCGTCAGCCCTCTTAAAAGCTGTGGGGGGATAGGGGTTATGCCATCCCAAAAGTCATATTTAAACGACCTTTAGACTGTTATAACAACATGGCTATTTCAAAACTTTGATCGAATGTTTTAGAGGGAGAGTAACTAAAAACATTCTCTAAAGTTCAGCACTCTGTGAAGTTCCACGTTTATACCCTGAGCCTTTCGGATACACTCAGAATCAAACATTTACCCTTTGTCTAATGATAAATTCGCATGTAAACAATGGACAAATTGTATAATTTACAATCCTTGCCCTGGGACTGTGGGGGCGTGGTATCCCTGGAGGCATAGCTATTAGACCTTCCAACTAGTTTGAACAAAATGACAATTTCAAAGTTTCAATCAGTGTTTTGCAGAGGGGGCACTTAAAAATCCTTCTTCAGCATCCTCTGAACATACCTTGAGTGGTTTCACCATTATATCCTCAGCCTTTCCTCAGATATTGCAGGTATTCCTCTTTGACCACCAGCTTACACTTAGTGTGTTTTGATTGTGTTCGGCATCCCTTCCGACATTTCCTTAAAGTTTTACTTTAATAACTTAAGCCTTTTAGAGTCCCAAGACCAAACCTACCCTCTCCTCCCAATTAAAGACCTTATGTGTTAAAAGTGGGCTACTTGCATAAATTACAGTCCTTGTCCCGGGGGCTTGGGGGGGGGTATTGTCAACCCCGAGGAATAGTTAGTTCACCTTTAAACTGAGCAAAATGGCTATCTTTCAAATTATTGTCTCCTTTCTATTGTCAATATCTATCGTTTCATGGAAAACCAAAGTTTTAGCGTTTCTTTCATTTTTTTAGTGTATTAAGGGTTTATTTCTTTATGTGTCCTTGCTTCTTTCTCCTCAATAAAGTGCAAAGTTTAATTATTTGCCTCGTCAAAGCTTTGCTTCTGAGCCTTATGGTTTAATTGTGTTTTGTTAAATTGTTTAACACTTATAGATTAATAAATGAACAAGTACACCCCATTACAGAGATTGCATGCGGTCAGTGGGACTCAATGAAATTTGACAAATTTTATGTGTACTTCGTATGTATAGTATGGGTATGAAGTTCAAAATTTCGTGTTTTGTTTTTTTTACGGGGGGGGGGGTAGGTAGTGGGAGTTATAATTTTGCGTTAGGGTAGGGGATAGTGTTTTTCTCTAGTTCTAAAAAAAGACTGTGAGCTATGTTTTTTTTCCTTTTTATGGTTGCCATTCGGTGGGATTTTTGGCTGGTCAACATATGATTAGTAAACTGTTAGTATTGACTCAGACAATATCGGAATTGACTCATTATCATGAAGAGTCAACCAACACATTTGTCAAGTTATCAGATACAAGGATTGGCTGTTTTTAGTTTCTGCCTGACCGTTTTTATTGGGTTAAGTTCAGTAACGAGCTTATTCGGAAATAAATATGGTATCTTTTGGAAGCCTCCCCCCGCTCTCGGCAAATTTATGGCTTAGCTAGATTATTATAACTCCTGAATATTGGTTAAATTTTGTTACAAAAGAACAGCTTGCCGTATATTCTTGATTATGTTTGATATGTGATATTGTAGTTGATTTGACTTTAATAATAAATAACAATATAAAGCAAAGTAGATAGCCTGTCTCTTATAAGGCTAAGCATCCTGGATGCAAGAGGGAACACTATCATGAAAGAATAATAACGTACAAATTTATGAATAATAAAAAAACATACAACATAAGAAAACGGCTTTTATATGTTACTGCTAAAACCTCAATGTTAAAAAAAAGACTGTACCTCTAAAAAGAAGGACTTGGCAGGAGAGAAGAACGAGGGTTTCCGTTTTGCAATCTTTCTCCAAGTGTCATTTAAAAAAAAAATCATGTATTAATTTTGGTATTGCTCATATCGCGTAATTCTAATGCTTTAATGATTGATTTAGCTTGCTTACTGCTATCCCGAAGATTTATCAGACTACCCACAGAATATAATGGACATTCTGCAACAGCATCAGGCAACTATTAATCAAGAAATTAGGATGGTAAGTCGCTTTCTGTACAAATAATTATTTTCTGTTGTTTCCTACTAAATACACAAGTAGGGACAACCTAATCATTGTTGCTTAGGTAGTAAATTTTAATTGTTCAGAGCAAAGCTGATGTGTTAGTGAATAAATCATTCAAGCTTTACTTTTTCTTTCTTTATGTTCTGTTAGTAACAGAGAAACCATGACGATTTGGTGTCTGAAAACCAAAAAAAAAATATTCCCTGTAAACAACAAGTCTTAAGCAATAGCTGGGTTAGTGCTAGGCTTATTCTCCCTCCCCCGGGAAACCCCCTCCAATTTTTACCCCACATGTAAGAATTGAGCAACCACAGAGGAAGTATGACAAATGAAAATGATGAAAAAAAGGAAATTTTGAATGTTCCTCCTGTATCCCAAAATATAGTTAGAGTATGTGGCGTAGAACAGGGGTAGCCTCCTATGAACGGCAAGTCACCGCGAGGTGACCAGTGGATTTTTTTTTTGGTTTTCATAATAACAATGAAAGTTTAAAAGTACACTGTAATCATTTTTTTTAAATATAATTTTTCTTTCTATTCACTAAAAGACTTTTTAAAATGAATGTATCCCTGGCAAAAAGGCCCTTATATGTTCGCATTGTGGTTGATTTTGACCCGGAGCAAAAAAGGTTGCCGATCCCTGGTGTCCTAAAGTATTTCTTATCACATTTGTGTTTTATTTTAATTTTTTTTTTTTTGTGTTTTTGTTGGTTGTGTTATCACAGCAGGGGCTTTTGAACAAGATAGATACCTCAAAATTTGATTCGATGTCGCGGGGGGTTATAGGAGGGCTGGATAGCAGCAAAGGAACCGACGGGAGGATTATTTTTACCCTCTCATAGTTGTCGGACCTTAAAAGGGCTTTAGAACTTTTTCCAGTCGGATTAGCCCCCTCTCAAGTTTCTGAGGTATCCCTTTCTACTTGTAGTGGACGGGAAAAATTTTTGATGCGGCTGCATCAAAATGCAGCCGCATTTTGAGGGGGAACAATGCTTTTGTTTATTTCCCATCTGCTAAGGTTTCATACAGAGCCTCATCCAAGATTTTTTTCGGGGAGGGAAGGGGGATTTTCAAAAAAAAAAATTTGGGGGGACAAAAACTTTAAGAAGCGTATCAAAGATTTTCTTAAGTATTTGTATGATATACCCCCTGCAGCTCAAGAAGTAAAGTTTGGTTAATCGTAATAAAATGTAGGCTACCTAAGTATGATAAAAATATAATTCTTTGGAAACAAATTTGGGCTATATATTTGCACATTGGGGGTGGGGTAAAGTACAGCGGGTCGGCATGTAAAATTTATTAGCTACAATTATTTGTTATTTTGAAGTAAGAATTCTTTTCTGACTTCACACTGTCCAAATATTTTACCCCTACCCCCCACCCTCTAATGTGCAGATATATTTCCCATATATTATGTCACTTCTGTGTTTTCTCACTAACGCTAAGTTGAAAGTAACTAGAAAAAGAAACCAGTATACAGTGCGTCAATGCATGAACAACTTGAGCTGCAGGAGGTATATCATACAAGTACCTTTGTTTATATTTTTTTTGTTTCGTTTTTTACGAGTCGGGCAAACATTTCGGGGGAGGGGGGTCTAAACTCCCTAACCTCCCCTGGATGCGGCCTTGGTTTCATTTTCATGTTTCAGGCCAATCGAAATTATTCGGCCCCCTTTTTTGGGCACCTATGTTAGAGGAGGGACCAACCCTTCGAATAACATTTTTGGACATTAGTCCTCTCGGCCCAAGGACCTACGATTGTAAGTTTCAAATTGACCAGGGAAAAATCTTTTGCAGAAACACTAAAGAAGAAATAAAAATGTAAAAATCTATACTATAGAATATTCTGCCTATATTTGGAGTATAGGTTGATTATTCTAAAAAAAATCTTCGATGTTCTTATATTTCACACTTTCTTTGTGGCTCCTCAATTTTACATGTAGGGGGAGCGATTTTCTGGGCGAGAATAAGCTGGAGTCGAGCTGGGTTCTA